>NC_090247.1:3486759-3502032 GCF_037325665.1 Littorina saxatilis | reverse complement strand
AAAAACAGTTTCAGTTCAGTCCCTGAACAAAATAAGTAACTTCTCCCCCCCCCCCCCATCCACCCCTACATTCTAACCCCCCCCCCCCCCCCGACAAATATCAAAGAAAAAGAAAATATAAATCCTGACCTTCTGATCAACAGCATTACAAATGTAAAGCTTAATCCTCCACCACAACAATGCTTTCCTTTTACCAACGCACGAGTGTAACCTTTCAAACCTCGCATACAGATGCATGTTCTGTTTACTTCAGACCCCTAATTGTAACGGCCCTTGCTCCCGAGCTGAAAATCTATTAGTGTTGTTATTGCTCAGTTATGCACATTTTCTTTCGTTAAAAAAGGCCTCTTGTGGTGTTCCTCTCTTTTTACATTTAGTCAAGTTTTGACTAAATGTTTTAACGTAGAGGGGGAATCGAGACGAGGGTCGTGGTGTATGTGTATGTGTGTGTGTGTGTGTGGGTGTGTGTATGTGTGTGTGAGTGTGTGGGTGTGTCTGTCTGTCTGTCTGTCTGTCTGTCTGTCTGTGCGTGTGTGTGTGTGTGTGTAGAGCGATTCAGACTAAACTACTGGACCGATCTTTATGAAAGTTTACATGAGAGCTTCTGGGAATGATATCCCCGGTCATTGTTTTCTTTTTTTCGATAAATGTCTTTGATGACGTCATATCCGGCTTTTTTGTAAAAGTTGAGGCGGCACTGTCACACCCTCAGTTTTCAATCAAATGAATTGAAATTTTAGCCAAGCAATCTTCGACGAAGGCCGGACTTCGGTATTGCATTTTCAGCTTGGTGGCTTAAAAGTTAATTAATGACTTTGATGATTAAAAATTTGAAAATTGTAAAAAAAAAACCAATTTTTAAAACGATCCAAATTTACGTTCATCTTATTATTCATCATTTCCTGATTCCAAAAACATATAAATATGTTATATTTGGATTAAAAAAAAGCTCTGAAAATTAAAAATATAAAAATTATGATCAAAATTAAATTTTCGAAATCAATTTAAAAACACTTTTATCTTATTCCTTGTCGGTTCCTGATTCCAAAAACATATAGATATGATATGTTTGGATTAAAAACACGCTCAGGAAGTTAAAACGAAGAGAGGTACAGTAAAGCGTGCTATGAAGCACAGCGCAACCGCTACTGCGCCAAACAGGCTCGTCACTTTCACTGCCTTTTGCACTAGCGGCGGACTACGTTCAGTTTCATTCTGTGAGTTCCACAGCTTGACTAAATGTAGTAATTTCGCCTTACGCGACTTGTTCTTTTTTTTCTTTTTTTTTTCTTTTTTACATTTAGTCAAGTTTTGTGTGTAGAGCGATTCAGAGTAAACTACTGGACCGATCTTTATGAAATTTGACATGAGAGTTCCTGGGTATGATATCCCCAGACTTTTTTTCACTTTTTCGATAAATGTCTTTTATGACGTCATATCCGGCTTTTTGTAAAAGTTGAGGGGGCACTGTCACACACTCAATTTTCAATCAAATTGATTGAAATTTTGGCCAAGCAATCTTCGACGAAGGCCGGACTTCGGTATTGCATTTCAGCATGGAGGCTAACAAATTAATTAATGACTTTGGTCATTAGAAATCTGAAAATTGTAATTAAAATTATTTTTTTATAAAACGATCCAAAATTACTATTATTTTATTCTTCATCATGTTCTGATAAATATGTTATATTCGGATTAAAAACAAGCTCTGAAGATTAAAACTATAAAAATTATGATTAAAATTAAATTTCCGAACTCGTTTTAAAAACTATTTCATCGTATTCCTTGTCGGTTCCTGATTCCAAAAACATATAGATATGATATGTTTGGATTAAAAACACGCTCAGAAAGTTAAAACGAAGAGAGGTACAGTAAAGCGTGCTATGAAGCACAGCGCAACCGCTACCGCGCCAAACAGGCTCGTCACTTTCACTGCCTTTTGCACTAGCGGCGGACTACGTTCAGTTTCATTCTGTGAGTTCCACAGCTTGACTAAATGTAGTAATTTTGCCTTACGCGACTTGTTTTCCGTTGTATTCTTTTCATTTTTTTTATCAGAGAACCGTTTGCGATCACCAACAATAAACTGTTGTTGCTGTTGTTGTTGTTGTTGTTGTTGTTGTTGTTGTTGTTGTTAATTTGTATGTTTTTAAATAACATCTGGCAGGTGGTCTCTGTTTGGTACGGACGGTTTAGAGGTCTACCTTATGCCAAACACGATTTGTCGAAAACACAAACACGGAACAAAACAAAAACAAAAACAAAAATAACAAGTAGGCCTGCCAACAAATGTTGTGCGAGAACACTCTCTTGAAGACGTGACAATCCCTCAAAAGCGGTTTTGTTCAAATCCGGTTTTCCCTTGTTGCCTTCATGCAAGCATAATGCGCTTCGAGAAGTCAACAGATTTGCCGTTTTTTGACCTCTGACAAAGACTGTCCAAATGACGTACATGGACCACCACATGGTCCATTCCTTAACGTGGTGTGGTGGTTTGCGTGTCTCGGTGACCCAAAGAGCTATGCCAGCGGGAGTGTAAACCCCTGGAAGGGCTTCCCAAGCTAGACAGGTCGAAAGGTAGAGGCCAGACTAATATGGACCAACCTTGTGCTCACAGGGCAGGTCCTTGGGCCATGAGCTAAGGGTGAGGTAACCCTGACAGAAACCTCGAGTGCTGAAGACGTATGTGTTGGGCCGCATGGCGCACTCCAACAAACCACAACACTACGCATCAGCTGCCATTATGACACACGTACATGAATATTTGCAGATACGGGTGGTGAAATCAGGACACTCCTTAGATTCACAGGCTTTCGTCAGCTTATCTCAAGAACCTAACAAATGGATTTCATTTCTTACACTTGTGCTTATGGGGCAGCTAAACAAACAAATGTGTCAATTTACTTTTGTAAACATGTGTCTATATTATAAATAAAAAATAAATAAAAATACTGGTTGACTATGCGATGCAAATTAGGCAATGAAACATAATCTGACATTGCTTGTTCTGGTCATTTTAAAATGTTTAAAGTTGTTGTTGCACAGATTAAAACTTTAAAAAAAAAAGCATGCAACGTGATACGTAAGCCGATATTCATCAAGCTTATATTAATGAATACCAGTGCAGTTCAAGATGAAGAACAATATTATGTGCCGGATGCACATAATTATAACATCAAATCTATTCTTGAAATTCAGCCAAGAATGTGTTGTTGTTGTTGAGTGTTGTCCAAGTGCTTGCAAACCTGATCTGCACCCACGTGTTTGAGAGAGAGAGAGAGAGAGAGAGAGAGAGAGAGAGAGAGAGAGAGAGAGAGAGAGAGAGAGAGAGAGAGAGAGAGAGAGAGAGAGAGAGAGAGAGAGAGAGAGAGAGAGAGAGAGAGAGAGAGAGAGAGCGAGCGAGAGAGGGAGAGAGATACACAGACCGACAGACAGACAGACATAAAGACATACCGACAGAGGGTAGCTAACAGAAATAAATACATAAAAGATCTAAGCACAGACAACAAAATAGGAGAAACATTAATTTCGCCCTTGACACGTAACAAAAACGCGCATTTTCTATAAATTTATATATCCATATCGGGGTATGCGCAATTGAATTTGTCCTCGTTTCATGTTATTGTCTTTGACAGCCTCGGCACGTAAGATGTGTGTCAGCAATGGAGAAAAAACTTCAAAAAAACTGCTGCAAGACGCAAGAATTGAATTTTTGCCATGGTCTGTTTGTATTCTCAGTCTATACCGATGACAAGCATCCCTTGGTTCCCAGATGACAAAAATGAGCATATGACTTGTGAAAGAGTCTGCTTGTTGCCTGTCGTGTTTTTTTGTAATGTTTGAGCGGTGTGTTGTTTGTGTGTGTGTGTGTGTGTGTGTGTGTGTGTGTGTGTGTGTGTGTGTGTCTGTGTGTGTGTGTGTGTGTTGTTTGTGTGTGTGTGTGTGTGTGTGTGTGTGTCTGTGTGTGTGTGTGTGTGTGAGTGTATGTCTGTGTGTGTGTGTGTGTGTGTCAGTGTGTGTATACGTGTGAGTGTGTGTGTGTGTGTGTGTGTGTGTGTGTGTGTGTGTGTGTGTTTGTGTGTGTGTGTGTGTGTGTGTGTGTGTGTGTGTTTGTGTGTGTGTCAGTGTGTGTGTGTGTGCGTGTGTATACGTGTGAATGTGTGTGTGTGTGTGTGTGTGTATGTGTGTGTGTTTGTGTGTTTGTGTGTGTCAGTTTGTGTGTGTGTGTGTGTGTGTGTGTGTGTGTGTGTGTGTGTGTGTGTGTGTGTGTCAGTTTGTGTGTGTGTGTGTGTGTGTGTGTGTGTGTGTGTGTGTGTGTGTGTGTGTTTTTCCAGTCTCAAAACTTCCAGTCTCAGTCTTGCTATTCTCTATCGACTATTCTGTTCCCTTTAGTATATTATGCATAGCGTACACGGAGACGTGTGTCTTTTGCCAAGAGAAATAAATCATCAACATTATCGTCAGACCGCATCTTGCCTGTCAAATAAAGACACAGCGTGGGTGACATCCCAAGGGTGAGATTTGTTCTAAACTGGATCTATAGGATGTTAGGATGATGCAGGCGTGAGCCAACCACGTATTCCCAGGTATCTGTCTTTTTTTTTTTTTTTCTTCCCATGTAAAATAACCTCCTACCCAACCCTAGCTCCATCGCCCCCCCCCCCTCCGCCCCCACCCCCCACAATCAGCACAAACTCAACAGACAAACAAGACAAACAAACGACCATTAAATCAGAGTGTTACTCCACTCTCACTCTCGACTTGCACGGTGAGATGAGATATTGATGACAACGTCGATGCAGAATGACACTGGTCACTGCACTGTAATAAACACGTAACGGATGGCAAGCGAAGGAGTGACGGAGACTGCTGGCACTGTTTGAGCTATTGATGATAGCGGTAATTTATAGTGACACATACCGCTAAGCTATCACGCAAAATGCGACGGACGGCTATAGTAAGCGAGTAATTGATTGATGGCCAGAAGCGAGGATTAATTACCTGAGCCAATTGTCTCCGGTGCTGTCAGAGATCCACTTTTACTGACCAATTGCCTTTTAATCATGAATATGTCTGTGGATATAACGATATCGATGTCTCTGTCTGCGTGTCTGTGTTTCTGCGTATGACTGCGTGTGAGAGAGCGTGCATACGTGCGTTCATGTGTGTGCGTATGTACCAGAACACATCATACCCAAGGGAGATAAAAGCAGCTTGGAGAGGTCGTGACCAACATGTCGCGTTACAGCCTTCAGAAAGGCGAAAACAGAATGAATTATAAATCATTAGATGCTTACTAGTGGCGCACTAATAGCTCATTGTTTGTCCTGGGTACTACCTTCAAACCAGCAATTGCACCACCAACACCAAACCCTAATTAAATGTGAAGATGCTTGGGCATGACCATATCCCCGCGGTTTCCTTAAAAGAAAACAAAAAGCCCAACAAAAGTCCCTCGACCAAAAATACGATTTAACAACGATTTCCCTCAATTGCAAATGTAAATTTTACCATCGAAGAACAATAAACAAACAAAAAGGTCTAGCTAGGAGCAGTAGTCAAGGTCTAGCTAGGAGCAGTAGTCAAGGTCTAGCTAGGAGCAGTAGTCAAGGTCTAGCTAGGAGCAGTAGTCAAGGTCTAGCTAGGAGCAGTAGTCAAGCTAGGTCAAAGACCTGAAAGTGATGCCTCCAAAGGAAAGGAAACCATTGAATAATGAATGCGGACAATGATAGCCTGCTGTTCCCAAACGCATAGTAGACACCAGTACAGCATACCATTGCTTTAGGCTCACTTTCATCTAACTTTTATAATAATGCGTGGGCGAAGAAACAAAGCCATACCTCCCCGCTGTTTACTACAAAAGAAACGAGCAGTACAAGCAAAAAAACTAAAAGGTCTTCGACCCACAATACAATTAACAAGTAATTTCTTCCATTGATTAGGAAACAAAGGCAAACAAACCCGGACCCAAGGACACACTGAGAAAGAGAAAGTCAATTCAGTACGCATGAATCAACAACACCTCTTCTCTTCCTGAGGCCACCTCTCCGATTGGGCCAATAGTTGCTTGATTGTCACTCACGCATAGACATCAGTGGTTACCCATAAAATGTCGAGCACACGCTTCGAGGAGCACGAACGATTGTTTCAATTGTTTTGTGGAGAAGCTCGCTACCATTGCTGTGAAGATGGTTCCAGAATCAATGACAAATTAACGACTGCTTGGAAAACAGGAAGAGGGCACCAGGGTCAACAGAATGCTGGGAACACAATCATTGATCTTTGGTGTTCTTCAGTGTTCCCACTATTGACAGGATGCGAAGCTATGGTATGCCCTTTGATGGCAAAAGTGGTTTGTTTTCATCTCGTGTACGAATGCAAACAAAATAACAAGTGGAATGGTGCAGAGCGGATATATGCTGTCTGTCTGTCTGCCTGTCTGCCTGTCTGTCTGTCTCTCTGCCTGTCTGTCTGTCTGTCTGTCTGTTTGCATGTCTTTCTGTCTAGTCTGTCTGTCTGTCTGTCTGTCTATCTGTTTGTCTGTCTGTCTTTCTGTCTAGTCTGTCTGTCTGTCTGTCTGTCTGTCTGTCTGTCTGTCTGTCCGTCTGTCTGTCCGTCTGTCTGTCTGTCTGCCTGTCTGTCTGTCTGTCTGTCTGTCTGTCTGTCCGTCTGTTTGTTTGCCTGTCTGTCTGTCTGTCTGTCTGTATGTAAGTCTGTCTGTCTGTCTGTAGAGAACGCAGTCATCTGTAGAACATTGATATATTTTCATGTAGCAGGTTACTGTCAATCCGTGAAAAGGCGTTAACAGTTCGATCTTAGATGATTCATATGATCTTTCGTATTGGACAAAATTGATGTTCAAGGAATACATTTTTTTTTAAATAACTAAAAAAATTAATGATGATTTTAATATATCAATTAAAAAAGATCAAAAACACATCAAAAGCTGTGTAGGTGTTTAAAATCAACAACTAAGTATAGTTTCTATTTAATTATATAATACGTTGCTTGCGATCGCTCTACCAAGCTTCTTGTTTGAAGTTTGTTTTCTCTCGTATTTTTCCATAATAAAACTGCTTTTCTTTCACAATAAAGCGTTTGATCATGACTGAAGACTTCAGGCACATACGTAGGCGTTCAGAAACTGCATCATACACACAAGCACAGTTATTCTTATGCGCTCTGTCTTCGAGAGCTGATCTGCATTAATCGTGGAAATACTGTACAAGCTCGAATTTATTACTCGCTGTTATTTCAAAATGTACCACTTCAGCTGCTCCTCTGCTTTCGTCTCCTCATAAGAATTGTCCTTACCTTTACTATTTTACACATACGCACACATGCGTACGCAAGCACGCACGAACACACGCTCGTACGCGCGCGCACACACACACACACACACACACACACACGCGCACGCACACACACACACACACACACACACACACACACACACACACACACACACATAATCACATTCATATGGACACACACCAACCCAACATAAGCAAGCAAGCACCAACGCACGCACACACATTCACACACTCTCACGCACGCACGCACACACGAGCGCACGCATTCACATACCCGAACGCATAGATAGACAGAGAGACGGACAGAGACAGAGATAAAGAGAGACAGAGATACAGAGAGACACAGATGGAAAGGAGGGGCGCAGAGTATGCAAAGTGGATTGCTTATCAAACGCAAATAATGCATGCACACGGGCAACGAAACAATACATTTCTTGTGAAGTGGAGTGTTACGTTTCACCGGAGAACACGTTCCCTCAGCAAAATATTTAGCCTTTTAGAATAAATTCAACAGATTGTGGACACAGCTCGTTTCTTAATCCCTTTAAGCTTGTAGCCAAGATGATATTATGCAAGCCTAATGCAGTCAAATCCCATAAAGAGGGCGATAGGGAAGAACAAGAAGAAGCAAAAATAAGGAGAATTAAGAATTAGGAAGAAGAGGAAGAGATGAGAATTAAGAAGATGAAAAAAGGAAAAGAAGTCGCGTAAGGCGAAATTACAACATTTAGTCAAGCTGTCGAACTAACAGAATGAAACTGAACTCACTGCATGTTTACAGCAAGAGCTGCGTATACTCGTAGCATCGTCAGTCCACCGCTCGATGCACAGGCAGTGAAATTGACAAGAAGAGCGGGGCAGTAGTTGAAAACAAGTCGCGTAAGGCGAAAATACAATATTTAGTCAAGTAGCTGTCGAACTCACAGAACACGTGGAATTGACAAGAAGAGCGGGGTATTCGTTGCGCTGAGAAGGATAGCACGCTTTTCTGTACCTCTCTTTGTTTTAACTTTCTGAGCGTGTTTTTAATCCAAACATATCATATCTATATATTTTTGGAATCAGGAACCGACAAGGAATAAGATGAAAGTGTTTTTAAATTGATTTCGAAAAAAAAATTTGATAATAATTTTTATATATTTAATTTTCAGATCTTGTTTTTAATCCGAATATAACATATTTATATGTTTTTGGAATCAGAAAATGATGGAGAATAAGATAAACGTAAATTTGGATCGTTTTATAAATTTTTATTTTTTTTTACAATTTTCCGATTTTTAATGACCAAAGTCATTAATTAATTTTTAAGCCACCAAGCTGAAATGCAATACCGAACCCCAGGCTTCGTTGAAGAGTACTTGACCAAAATTTCAACCAATTTGGTTGAAAAATGAGGGCGTGACAGTGCCGCCTCAACTTTCACGAAAAGCCGGATATGACGTCATCAAAGACATTTATCAAAAAAATGAAAAAAACGTTCGGGGATTTCATACCCAGGAACTCTCATGTCAAATTTCATAAAGATCGGTCCAGTAGTTTAGTCTGAATCGCTCTACACACACACACACACACACGCACGCACACACATACGCACATACACCACGACCCTCGCTTCGATTCCCCCTCGATGTTAAAATATTTAGTCAAAACTTGACTAAATATAAACAAGTCGCGTAAGGCGAAAATACAATATTTAGTCAAGTAGCTGCCATTTTTCAGCAAGACCGTATACTCGTAGCATCGTCAGTCCACCGCTCACGGCAAAGGCAGTGAAATTGACAAGAAGAGCGGGGTAGTAGTTGCGCTAAGAAGGATAGCACGCTTTTCTGTACCTCTCTTTGTTTTAACTTTCTGAGCGTGTTTTTAATCCAAACATATCATATCTATATGTTTTTGGAATCAGGAACAGACAAGGAATAAGATGAAAGTGTTTTTAAATTGATTTGGACAATTTAATTTTGATAATAATTTTTATATATTTAATTTTCAGAGCTTGTTTTTAATCCGAATATAACATATTTATATGTTTTTGGAATCAGCAAATGATGGAGAATAAGATAAACGTAAATTTGGATCGTTTTATAAATTTTTATTTTTTTTTACAATTTTCAGATTTTTAATGACCAAAGTCATTAATTAATTTTTAAGCCACCAAGCTGAAATGCAATACCGAATCCCGGGCTTCGTCGAAGATTACTTGACCAAAATTTCAACCAATTTGGTTGAAAAATGAGGGCGTGACAGTGCCGCCTCAACTTTCACGAAAAGCCGGATATGACGTCATCAAAGACATTTATCAAAAAAATGAAAAAAACGTTCGGGGATTTCATACCCAGGAACTCTCATGTCAAATTTCATAAAGATCGGTCCAGTAGTTTAGTCTGAATCGCTCTACACACACACACACACACACACACACGCACACACATACACCATACCCTCGTTTCGATTCCCCCTCGATGTTAAAATATTTAGTCAAAACTTGACTAAATATAAAAAGGCAGAAGACCCATTGCTGCTAGCCACAGTTGCAAAAGAAAAGATCGATCAACGATTTAAAAGCCACCTACAGGTCTTCACAGATGGTTCGATCCTGCAGTCAGGGGAGGCTGGGTGTGCCTTGTCGATTCCTGGACTTGATATAACACGAAAATACAAGCTAAACAAGGGGATCAGCATCTTCTCTGCAGAGTTATTTGCTATCTACATGGCCTGCACACTGATAAACGATCTGCCAACCCCACCCTTGGGGGTAGTCATCCTTACGGACTCAAAATCCTCGTTGCAAGCACTTGCACATGGCACCAAGAACAGAGGAGAGATGCAAACTGAAATTCATTTCTTAGCCCACCAAATTATGACAAAAGGAACAGACTTTTCCCTCATGTGGCTGCCATCCCACACAGGAATCCGGGGAAATGAAATGGCGGACAGAGCAGCAAAAGCAGCGGCTATGTCAACCATGCCAGTGACAGACATTCGGCTCTCCTGCCAGGAAGCCAAACTGCTGCTAGCCAAGCTAACAAGAGAGGAAAGAGAGCAGACACTGTCACAAACATGTGAAGAGAGAGGATGGATACACCTCCCCTACAATAGGAAAGGGCACCACCTCCCACTCCCCCCGAGACCCATGAGCCTGTTGCGTCGCTTGCGCACGGTCAGCAGCCGCATCTACTGGGACAAGGTAGTCTGTCAGTGTGGCAAGACTGGACACCTCACACACGTGTTTGAAGGTTGTGACACTCTCAAGGAAGAGATGTCTAGTCTCATCCGCTACAGAAGGGAGAATGCTCTCAGTCTGGGAGACTTTCTCCGCCCACACCCATCACTCGGAGAGAAACCGATGATGGTCTTGGTCACCAATTTGTTCACCTCAACTGTTGCGAGCTGGTTCTAGTGTGCTTGCAGCAGACCCAGCACAGCACAGATCCACTTCTGGAATCTGGTCCCAAGACACACATTTTGTAGTCCTGGCATCCTGAAAGGCAGAGGCCCCAACCTACAGGTTTGCTACCATACCAAAAACGCCTCCAGACACGGGAACTTGGGAGCAGAGGCAACAGCTCCGCTTGAACCTCAGAAACCAAATGTGCCTCCAGACACACAGATCCCTTAGACGGCCGAGGCTGTGGCCTCTAAGGTTCTCTTGTACCAAACCGCCTCCTGACTCTGCATCAGATTGCTTGCGCTGGCATCTGCTTACATAGACCCACATTAAGTCACCACCGAGTGGTAGACACAGACGACATTTGGTAGCACTGACTGCCAGCTTCACGGTAATGCGTACCCATAGCGCGGCTCTGCATGGGTGGGAATGTTCTGAGCAAAACACTATGTGTTACTCCATACCCCCCGCCCTCCATGGAACTTCTTGTCCCCAACAAATTGCCCAGTCGGTAGAGGCGCTGGCTTTAAAACCGGTTGTTACTATCAGCGTGGGTTCAACCCCCAAGTTCGGCGCGGGATGTGTGTCCCAGAGTTAACTTTGTGCAGACTCTCCTCGGTGTCCGAACACCCCCGTGTGCACGCATGCGCACGATAAAGATCCCAGGGTCACAGCGAAAGCCTCAGGCCTTGGAAACACGAATACATGCATGCAAAAATATGAAGCCCGGGTGTCCGTTCGGCCAACAGCCAAAAAAGTAACCATTTCAGCACTGACCCAAGACGACCCAACCCGGTCCCTAGCCCATTTCAGGTCTCCTCTAGCAGCCGGCAACCAGCTGTCTACATCCCCCCCCCCCCCCCGCATTTTTATTTTTTATTTTCATACAAAGCCGGGTTTTCCCGTGTAACATGCCCCTAATGGCTTTGCCGTGAGGGCGTAAAACTTTCATTTTCTCTCTCGCAGAGAACAAAAGATTGATACAAAACGAGGAAGAGAACAAACAGAAATAGACGAACGGGACAAAGAACGGAAGGAGAGATATTGTAAGAGAATGACGCAACAGGGGAAAATGAATACAGGGAGTGGCAAAAGAAAGGAGCAAATTAGTGAGTATGTCATTCACGCTTTTCTGAAAGCTTTGGAGCAATCATGCACACTCATGGGGAATAACAATCATTTCTCGAGAAACATATAGGGTGTCTAAAAAAAAGTAGGCTACCCAAAAAGACATTGAAACATCAGTACCGAGACATGGAAACACTAATATGTAAGCTAATACGCTAATATGTAACCCAGACCAAGAAACCTACAACAACTGAAGGCAAACATTCTCAGAGAAATCCAGAACATCCCACAGGAAACATTCCCCAATGTAATGAACAATATGGCAATGAGGATGCAGTCTGTCATTGGAAAACGGGGTGGCTACATTGATCACGTGGTGTGAAGAAACAGACGATCTCAACTGAAAGCTGTGAACTGGGGACAAAACTTCTATGAACTGACTACAATATCACGCAAAAGTGATGTCAATAAAGTTACTGACTTGTCTGTAGTATTGAAAGAAAATCGGGTACCTTTTTTTGAGACACCCGGTATATCGACACCTGAAGATTCACATTCAACTGTTGTATCCTTTCCGTGTCGTTCCTGTATTTGTCTGTTGTGGATGTTTTGTTCACTTTTCACGGCTCCCTCAACGTGTCATATGTCAATTTAATGCAGTGTGTTTTGAATTACAGGTTCTCCCCCGGAAATCGGCGTATGGCTGCCTAAATGGCGGGGTAAAAACGGCCATATACGTGAAAAACCCACTCGTGCAAAATAAAAAAAAACAATCACGAGTCTTCTTTCTTCTCCTTCTTCTCGTTCGCTACCACGAGTGAACGTTGGAGTTTCAGCTCTTGAACGCATAAGGAAGAGACGAAGAATTACAATTCCTCGCGATGACAGCATTGTGGTTTTTATATTTAGTCAAGTTTTGACTAAATATTTTAACATCGAGGGGGAATCGAAACGAGGGTATGGTGTATGTGCGTCTGTCTGTCTGTGTGTGTGTGTAGAGCGATTCAGACTAAACTACTGGACCGATCTTTATGAAATTTGACATGAGAGTTCCTGGGTATGAAATCCCCGAACGTTTTTTTCATTTTTTTGATAAATGTCTTTGATGACGTCATATCCGGCTTTTCGTGAAAGTTGAGGCGGCACTGTCACGCCCTCATTTTTCAACCAAATTGGTTGAAATTTTCGTCAAGTACTCTTCGCCGAAGCCCGGGGTTCGGTATTGCATTTCAGCTTGGTGGCTTAAAAATTAATTAATGACTTTGGTCATTAAAAATCTGAAAATTGTAAAAAAAAATAAAAATTTATAAAACGATCCAAATTTACGTTTATCTTATTCTCCATCACTTGACGATTCCAAAAACATATAAATATGTTATATTCGGATTAAAAACAAGCTCTGAAAATTAAATATATAAAAATTATTATCAAATTTTTTTCCCCGAAATCAATTTAAAAACACTTTCATCTTATTCCTTGTCGGTTCCTGATTCCAAAAATATATAGATATGATATGTTTGGATTAAAAACACGCTCAGAAAGTTAAAACGAAGAGAGGTACAGAAAAGCGTGCTATCCTTCTCAGCGCAACGAATACCCCGCTCTTCTTGTCCATTCCACGTGCACTGCCTTTGCCACGGGCGGTGGAGTGACGATGCTACGAGTATACGGTCTTGCTGCGTTGCGTTGCGTTCAGTTTCATTCTGTGAGTTCGACAGCTACTTGACTAAATATTGTATTTTCGCCTTACGCGACTTGTTTTTCTTCTAACATTTTCTGAAAGACCAGCAGTCATGTCATTATATTTAGTCAAGTTTTGACTAAATATTTTAACGTAGAGGGGGGAATCGAGACGAGGGTCGTGGTGTATGTGTGTGTGTGTGTGTGTCTGTCTGTCTGTCTGTCTGTGTGTGTGTGTAGAGCGATTCAGACTAAACTACTGGACCGACCTTTATGAAATTTGACATGAGAGTTCCTGGATATGAAATCCCCATACGTTTTTTTCATTTTTTCAATAAATGTCTTTGATGACGTCATATCCGGCTTTTCGTGAAAGTTGAGGCGGCACTGTCACGCTCTCATTTTTCAACCAAATTGGTTGAAATTTTGGTCAAGTAATCTTCGACAAAGGCCGGGGTTTGGTATTGCATTTCAGCTTGGTGGCTTAAAAACTAATGAGTGAGTTTGGTCATTAAAAATCTGAAAATTGTAAAAACAATTATGTTTTTGATAAAACGATCCAAATTTACGTACATCTTATTCTTTATCATTTTCTGATTCCAAAAATATATAAATATGTTATATTTGGATTAAAATCAAGCTCTGAAAATTAAAGATATAAAAATTATTATCAAAATTAAATTGTCCAAATCAATTTAAAAACACCTGCATCTTATTCCTTGTCGGTTCCTGATTCCCAAAACATATAGATATGATATGTTTGGATTAAAAACACGCTCAGAAAGTTAAAACGAAGAGAGGTACAGAAAAGCGTGCTATCCTTCTCAGCGCAAGTACTACCCCGCTCTTCTTGTCAATTTCACTGCCTTTGCCGTGCGCGGTGGACTGACGATGCTACGAGTATACGGTCTTGCTGCGTTGCATTGCGTTCAGTTTCATTCTGTGAGTTCGACAGCTACTTGACTAAATGTTGTATTTTCGCCTTACGCGACTTGTTTTATATATACGAATATCCAAACTTACCGCAACCGAAGCTAACTTTTTATTTTACATCCTTTCTTTATTGTTTGTCGTTGTGTATGCTGTTTGTTCTGTTAATACAAAGGGCTAGTCGCAATGATGTCGATCTCGTAAATCACTCCATTTATTTTTCAGTCGCGACGCACCAGCTGTTCACCGTCCCATCTCTGAGGTAAAAGCAATATGCTCTCATAAAGTTGTAGATCATATGCATCATAGTGTTTCAACAGCAGTAACAGTATATCACTTATCTGATTGGGAAAGGCGCACAGAGAGTGTTCAGAGGTGGTGGAAGGGACACCACGCTTTGTTGCGCACGATCTTTCCCCTGGGACAAACACGGGCCCAAACCTCGATAGTATAGATTGAAACTCCATTTGGCCAAAGTACTGTTATAAGATAATGACTGGATTTGATGTGTACGAGGTGATGTTCGGGTTTGTTTGATTTTGTTTTTATTTTTTATTTTTTTTTGTTTCTTACTAATGCAACGGATGGATGAGAAAAGAGAGAGAGAGGGGGGGGGGGGGAGAGAGAGAGAGAGTGAGGGAGAAAGAGAGAGAGAAAGAGAGAGACACACACACTGAAAGAGAGAGAGAATTAGAGAGAGAGAGAGAGAGAAAGAGAGAGAGAGAGAGAGAGAGAGAGAGAGAGAGAGAGAGAGAGAGAGAGAGAGAGAGAGAGAGAGAGAGTGAGAATTGAATTGAATTGAACTTTATTTAACAAGGATTAAGATTTAAGGCTACGCCTTTTCTTACAATCTGTCCTTGGGACGCACAGACACACAATGATAAAATTGAGAGAAAG
>NC_090247.1:3479259-3484259 GCF_037325665.1 Littorina saxatilis | reverse complement strand
TGACTAAGATCCCGCTAATCTTGTTATCGCTTTCTTTTCTCTTTCCTCTCCTTTGTCCTTAGCTTGTTGAACACTTTCTACAGGAACTTGTAGAGTGTTTCTCTTTTGATTCCTTTCTTCTTTCTTTTTGTAGTCAAGCAGGCTTAGCGATAACTGCTGGCAGTTATTTTTCAGTTTTGTGATTTCAATCAATTAGCGGAGAGTTCGTTCGTCAGCTAATCTGAATTCATGCAGTGTCTCGCTTTCTTGTTAGTTCTCCGGAAGAAAAAAACGTGTTCTGGTACTGTCCTTTCTCTACTGCTCGTGATGCAGTCTCTGGCTCCGTCGCTACACCTGGTGATGAAGACAGGGACTGGGATGACTACTAGCTTTGTTTTCTTGGTGACCAAACTTGCGTTCTTCTTCTCTCTTTCTCAGTGTCTTCGACTTCGGCCTTGCTCGCGTGTTCGTTCCCTTGGCTCTGCTGGTTCTACTATATCTATACAACTCGCTCTCTCTGTCTGTCTCTCACCGGCCCTGTTAGTTAGTGAAGTCTTCGTCGCCTCTCTTTCTGTTCTGAGTGTCGTTTATCGGCTTCGATGTTCCATGAGATTCGTGCGGCTTTTAGCGTTGAGCCGCCCCCGTACGCAACTCTGTGCGCTGACGCTACCCGCTGATAGTTTGCTGGGCGCTTTGGTCGATCCCTCCTCTTCTCCCTCCCCCCTCCCTCCTCCCGTCCCTCCCACCTATTGGGAAGAGTCCACTTGTGTCCCGTGGTGGAGGCAGGGATGTATGTGGGGTGGGGGGGGGGGGGGGGGAGAGGGGAGGGGGGAGGGGGGGGCGGAGAGGGATAATGAGGCGGATGTTGTTTTTAGACGACTGGGCTTTTTTGATGATGGCGTTTGTTCTTTTGCCTTGATTTGGTACTTTGTAGTACGAAGTTGTGAGTTAATTGTTTCGGGGGATTGAGAGTTTAATTGCTGAAATAATATTCAAATTGGCTAATGAAAAGTGGTCATTACTTTTTTTTTTTAAATCAATAATATTTATATCAGAGAAAAAAAATGAGAACAAAATCTGATAAATATAATCAATAAAATACTAATCAAATTAGCAAATAAATAATTGTGAAACAAATCAATGATAATCTTTAAATCAATTCAATGAACTGGTTAAAAATCATTTAATAATCAATCAATCAATAAAATAATCATTCAAGTAATAAAATGATCATTCAATCAAACAAATAATCATTCAATCAAACAAATAATCATACAATCCATATAATAATCATTAAATCAAAATAGTGGCGTTCGTTCTTGTGATTCTAGTGAGTTACTGTATTGAACTTGATTCTGTATTTAACGTTCGTCGGTTTTGGGTGTTGTGATTTGTCTTAAAGATATTGCTATTAGTGATGGTTTTTGTTTTTGCGATTGTCACAATGAGTTGTCGTAAAGACACGGTTGTTGGTTGGTTATGTTTGTTCTTGTGGTTGTTGTGAGCTGGCTTAAAGAACCTGTGGTTGTTGTGAGCTGGCTTAAAGAACCTGTCGGTTCTTTAAGCCAGCTCACAACAACCACAAGAACAAACATAACCATAATGATGGCGATCGTTCTTGTGGTTGTCAGTGTGAGGTTTCTTAAAGGCACACGTACCTTCACGTGAAAACTGTCGGGCTCACCATCTCAGTTCTGGCCGGTCTTGTGCAAGGGATATGACCAATCCCCCACTTGGTCATCTACCAAAAATGAACAGCCTGAGTAATCTCTGTACATAGTGAGACTTGTTTGGGGTAATATCTTTCGTAAAAGCCACCAGTGTCATTTTAAGAAACTAATGCATTACAAAATGTCAACTCGTCATAGCCGTCAGTCCGGGTGTTGAGTTGTGGTATGTGACCAAATGTGGGGAATGGGCGTATTCCATGTAAAAGCTTTAATTGCCAGATTCGAGATGATGAGCCAATTTGTGTTCACGAGAAGAAGTGTGCCTTCAAAGAACTGGGTGTTAGTGATAGTAGCATGTTCGTTCTTGTGGTGTTAGTGATAGTAGCATGTTCGTTCTTGTGGTGTTAGTGATAGTAGCATGTTCGTTCTTGTGGTGTTAGTGATAGTAGCATGTTCGTTCTTGTGGTGTTAGTGATAGTAGCATGTTCGTTCTTGTGGTGTTAGTGATAGTAGCATGTTCGTTCTTGTGGTGTTAGTGATAGTAGCATGTTCGTTCTTGTGGTGTTAGTGATAGTAGCATGTTCGTTCTTGTGGTGTTAGTGATAGTAGCATGTTCGTTCTTGTGGTGTTAGTGATAGTAGCATGTTCGTTCTTGTGGTGTTAGTGATAGTAGCATGTTCGTTCTTGTGGTGTTAGTGATAGTAGCATGTTCGTTCTTGTGGTGTTAGTGATAGTAGCATGTTCGTTCTTGTGGTGTTAGTGATAGTAGCATGTTCGTTCTTGTGGTGTTAGTGATAGTAGCATGTTCGTTCTTGTGGTGTTAGTGATAGTAGCATGTTCGTTCTTGTGGTGTTAGTGATAGTAGCATGTTCGTTCTTGTGGTGTTAGTGATAGTAGCATGTTCGTTCTTGTGGTGTTAGTGATAGTAGCATGTTCGTTCTTGTGGTGCTAGTGATAGTAGCATGTTCCTTCTTGTGGTGTTAGTGATAGTAGCATGTTCCTTCTTGTGGTGTTAGTGATAGTAGCATGTTCGTTCTTGTGGTGTTAGTGATAGTAGCATGTTCGTTCTTGTGGTGTTAGTGATAGTAGCATGTTCGTTCTTGTGGTGCTAGTGATAGTAGCATGTTCGTTCTTGTGGTGTTAGTGATAGTAGCATGTTCGTTCTTGTGGTGTTAGTGATAGTAGCATGTTCGTTCTTGTGGTGTTAGTGATAGTAGCATGTTCGTTCTTGTGGTGCTAGTGATAGTAGCATGTTCGTTCTTGTGGTGTTAGTGATAGTAGCATGTTCGTTCTTGTGGTGCTAGTGATAGTAGCATGTTCGTTCTTGTGGTGTTAGTGATAGTAGCATGTTCGTTATTGTGGTGCTAGTGATAGTAGCATGTTCGTTCTTGTGGTGTTAGTGATAGTAGCATGTTCGTTCTTGTGGTGTTAGTGATAGTAGCATGTTCGTTCTTGTGGTGTTAGTGATAGTAGCATGTTCGTTCTTGTGGTTGTCACTGTGACATGTCATTAAGAACCGAGGTTTTGTAATGCTGTTCGTTATTGTTGTTGTTGTCGTTGTTGATGTGAGTTGTCATTAAGAAGTCAGTGTTGATGATAGTTTTGGTTCTTGTGGTTTTCAATGAGAGCTGTCGTTAAGAACTAGCTGGGTGTTGTTTTGTAAAGATGTTCGTTATTGTTGTTGTTTTTGTCGTTGTTATTGTGAATTGTTATAAAGATGTCAGTGTTGGTGATAGTTTCGGTTCTTGTGGTTTTCAATGAGAGCTGTCTTAAAGAACTGGCACCTAGCATGCGAGAGTCATCGAATATTTTGAGGTAAGTTCATAATTAGTATCATAAGTCTTTTTTCTCTCTGTCTTCTTTGAAGACCAGTGGGTCGACGTACTGTAATTGTGACAATTGTTTTATCAATTTGTTTGTTTGTTTGTTCGTGGGCTGAAACTCCCACGGCTTTTACGTGTATGACCGTTTTTACCCCGCCATTTAGGCAGCCATACGCCACTTTCGGAGGAAGCATGCTGGGTATTTTCGTGTTTCTATAACCCACCGAACTCTGACATGGATTACAGGATCTTTTTCGTGCGCACTTGGTCTTGTGCTTGCGTGTACACACGGGGGTGTTCGGACACCGAGGAGAGTCTGCACACAAAGTTGACTCTGAGAAATAAATCTCTCGCCGAACGTGGGGACGAACTCACGCTGACAGCGGCCAACTGGATACAAATCCAGCGCGCTACCGACTGAGCTACATCCCCGCCCCTTCTATCAATAATTAAACGTTCCAATAACCTACAATTCTTGTTTTTTTATTCAGAATGTTGGAACGTTAGCATTTGATCTGTTTTTGGATTCTTGCTGTTTGCTCTCGTAATGGTTGTTCGTGTTTTGATTGTCGCAAAGAACAGGGTGTTGTTGATGTTGTTCACGAGTTATTTTGGTTGTTGTCAGTGTCACTTTTCTTGAAGAACCGTGTGTTGTTGATGGTGTTTGTTCTTGTGTTGGTTGTTGGTTGTCTGAAAGACCTGGGCGTTAGTTATACGGCGTTTGTTCTCTTGGTTGTCAGAGTGGGATGTCTGAAAGATCTGAGTGTTCTGAATGCCGTTCGTACTCGTGCGTGTGTGTTAGTGTGAGTTGTCCTTAAGAACAAACAAATAACAAGCTAGGTATGTACGTTATGGGTTTTTTATTCTGAATTTTGGAACTATGGCAATCTATTTGTGTTCGAATTTCTTAAGAATTAAGTAATTGTTTTTGTTTTATGACGGCCGGTATGACATCAAGTAAATGCCACGACGTAGTAGTAAATTACAGCAACAATTTAACAGTATGGGGAAGTGTTCTGCTTGAAGAATTACACGATTCTGTCTTCGGAGTAAAGCAATTGGCAGAACAAGAATAGATAATTTGATATATCAAAGTGCATTTTTTACTGCGTGCATAAGTTTGAACCGATTAGTTTATTCATTCTTTTAGTGACGTGTTTTCCTGTCTCCCTTCCTCTTCTCCCTTCTGCAGTCCATTCTCTCTTTCACTCAATTATGCAGTCGTTGTTTTCCTGTCTCCCTTCCTCTTCTCCTTTCTGCAGTCCATTCTCTCTTTCACTCAATTATGCAGTCATTGTTTTCCTGTCCCCCTTCCTCTTCTCCCTTCTGCAGTCCATTCTCTCTTTCACTCAATTATGCAGTCATTGTTTTCCTGTCCCCCTTCCTCTTCTCCCTTCTGCAGTCCATTCTCTCTTTCACTCAATTATGCAGTCATTGTTTTCCTGTCCCCCTTCCTCTTCTCCCTTCTGCAGTCCATTCTCTCTTTCACTCAATTATGCAGTCATTGTTTTCCTGTCCCCCTTCCTCT
>NC_090247.1:3409259-3474259 GCF_037325665.1 Littorina saxatilis | reverse complement strand
CACACCACGACCCTCGTCTCGATTCCCCCCTCTATGTTAAAAAATTTAGTCAAAACTTGACTAAATGTAAAAAGGAACAAGTCGCGTAAGGCGAAATTACAACATTTAGTCAAGCTGTCGAACTAACAAAATGAAACTGAACTCACTGCATTTTTACAGCAAGAGCGTATACTCGTAGCATCGTCAGTCCACCGCTCGATGCACAGGCAGAGAAATTGACAAGAAGAGCAGGGTAGTAGTTGCGCTGAGAAAGATAGCACGCTTTCCTTTATCTCTATTCTTTTGAACTTTCTGAGCGTGTTTTTAATCCAAACATATCACATCTATATGTTTTTGGAATCAGGAACCCACAAGAAATAAGATGAAATTGTTTTTAAATCGATTTCGGAAATTTTATTTTAATGATAATTTTTATATTTTTTTAATTTTCAGAGCTTGTTTTTAAATCCGAATATAACATATTTATATGTTTTTGGAATCAGAAAAGGATGAAGAATAAGATAAACGTAAATTTGGATCGTTTTAAAAACATTTTTTTTTTTTACAATTTTCAGATATTTAATGACAAAAGTCATTAATTAATTTGTAAGCCACCACACTGAAATGCCATACCGAAGTCCTGCCTTTGTCGAAGTTTGCTTTGCCAAAATTTCAATCAATTTGATTGAAAAACGAGGGTGTGACAGTGCCGCCTCACCTTTTACAAAAAGCCGGATATGACGTCATCAAAGGTATTTATCGAAAAAAAAACGTCTGGGGATATCATTCCCAGGAACTCCCATGTCAAATTTCGTAAAGATCGGTCCAGTAGTTTGGTCTGAATCGCTCTACACACACACACACGCACACACGCACAGACAGACAGACAGACAGACAGACACACACACACACACACACACACACACACACACACACACACACACACACACACACACACACACACACACACACACACACACACATACACCACGACCCTCGTCTCGATTCCCCCCTCTACGTTAAAACATTTAGTCAAAACTTGACTAAATGTAAAAACAGGAAATTTTAAAAAATCAAAAAAATCGAAGGACAAACAAAAGGTCGAATGCAATAAGGAGGAAGGGGAGGGAAAGAAAGACGAAAACAAGAAGACAGAAAAGAATAGGTAAAACTATCAAGAGAACATGTTTGCGGGGAGGGCGTGACGATGGATATTTGGGGGATATTTACCCATCCCTATTTATGGGGTGACGAAATAAAAGAAAGCATGACAGGCAAGGCAAAGAAGAACAAAGGGAAGACATGAAACAAGGAAGGTAAGAACAAACAAACAAACAAACAAACAAACAAATACATGCAAAGACAAGAAAACACTTCCATCATGCTTGTTGATTCGTAGGAGGCTATTGTGATCGTAATCATGGGAGATGGTGGGAGGGGGGGTTGACATGAGTAAGTGAAGGTGGTCAAGCAGGAGGCTTGGGGTTGGGTTGGTGGGGGAGGAAGGGAGTTGGGGGAGAGGTTGGGGGAGAGTTCTAGAAGCCTAAAGGCGAGCGCACACATTTAATTCCAAACTTATTGTAGGCCAGCACAGCACCGATCACTGACTTGAAACATCCAACTCACTAATATCAATCTCCAAATCTTCCCAGTTATTGAACTGGTTTTTATGTATTGTAAGTGAAATGAGAATTGTGCCTACCGTCTCGACTATGGGAAGGTTATTGGGGAAATAAATTGTAGGACTAGTTTCCATTATTTTCTGTTTAGGTGCAATCAGAGTAATACCTACTTGCGTTGCGACTACGAGATAGTTAGAACAAGAGAACGATTCCCCATTCAAAGATATTCCACAGAAAAATATTCTCGGAATTGGTACCATTTTTCTTTTATTGATACAAAAAGCAAAAGTCTGGGTCTGAGGGTACAGTATTTATTGCGCTTAAGGTTATGAGTTGGGGTACGGATGGAATCATTTTGTGTGGGCGAAGAAGGGGATAGTAGTAGGCGGTGGGGGGGGGGGGGGATTTGGAGGTAAAAATTAGAAGAAGTGTGTGGATGGGGGCTGGATAGGGGTTGTGTGGGGATATAATGTATCAATATGGAAACATTTGTGTGAGGGGAGGGGCTGGGAGTAGGAAGAGAAGGGACTGTGACATTGCAAGAGGTGGCGCAGTGGCGTGGTGGTAAGACGTCGGCCTCCTAATCGGGAGGTCGTGAGTTCGAATCCCGGTCGCTGCCGCCTGGTGGGTTAAGAGTGGAGATTTTTCCGATCTCCCAGGTCAACTTATGTGCAGACCTGCTAGTGACTTAACCCCCTTCGTGTGTACACGCAAGCACAAGACCAAGTGCGCACGGAAAAGATCATGTAATCCATGTCGGAGTTCGGTGGGTTATGGAAACACAAAAATACCCAGCATACCTACTCAACGAAAGCGGAGTGAAGCTGATTATGCTCTCAGAGTATAGTTTGGGCTCAAATGAGCAAACGAGCTCACACGTAACCAGAACATACTGGAACGCTGAAGAAGACGAAGAAAAGGCAAGAGGTGGTGGCTTACACGTACAAACGGTGGACTCGAGATTGAAACAGTCGAGGAAGCGAAGGAGAGAGTTGTACATTTAGAAGCAGGTACGGGGTTGGTCGTCGATGTGACGGGTTTCGATATGAATGTAAACAATTTTGTGAGTGAAGGGTGGGGTGAGTGGGATGGGGTGATACGTTGTAAGTTGCACGTAGAGTGATGTGATAGAAATTGGAACTTCTTCTTCTTCTTTCTTCTTTCTTTCTTTCTTTCTTTCTTTCTTTCTTTCTTTCTTTCTTTCTTTCTTTCTTTCTTCTTCTTCTTCTTCTTCTTCTTCTTCTTCTTCTTCTTCTTCTTCTTCTTCTTCTTCTTCTTCTTCTTCTTCTTCTTCTTCTTCTTCTTCTTCTTCTTCTTCTTCTTCTTCTTCTTCTTCTTCTTCTTCTTCTTCTTCTTCTTCTTCTTCTTCTTCTTCTTCTTCTTCAGCGTTCCAGAATTGTCTGGTTACGTATGAGCTCGTTTGCCCATTTGGGTTCCCCACACTATACTCTGAGAGCAAAGTCAGCTTCACTCCGCTTTCGTTGAGTAGGCATGCTGGGTATTTTCGTGTTTCCATAACCCACCGAATTCCGACATAGATTACATGATCTTTTCCGTGCGCACTTGGTCTTGTGCTTGCGTGTACACACGGAGGGGGTTAAGTCACCAGCAGGTCTGCACATAAGTTGACCTGGGAGATCGGAAAAATCTCCACTCTTAACCCACCAGGCAGCAGAGACCGGGATTCGAACTCACGACCTCCCGATTAGGAGGCCGACGTCTTACCACCACGACACTGCGCCCGTCGGATATTGGAACGTATGTTAGTGACAAAGATAGTATGGGAGCTGCATGGTAGAGGTTTGGGGAGGGGGGGGTGTAGGTGGGGGTGGAGGGTTAATAGGATTAGTTGGGATGGAGGTAGAAATATGTTTGTGGGAGAAGAAGGTAGTGTAGTAACTTGAATGGAGGTTTGGGAGTTGTAAGTAGCCACACCTTAGTCTTCGATGAGCATCATTTTGATGAACGGAGATGAAACTGTCGTGCGGGTAAAAGATTAAAACAAAATTATATTTTTGTTACAATTTTCAGATTTTTAATGACCAAAGTCATTAATTAATTTTTAAGCCACCAAGCTGAAATGCAATACCGAAGTCCGGCCTTGGTCGAAGATTGCTTGGCCAAAATTTCAATCAATGTGATTGAAAAATGAGGGTTTGACAGTGCCGCCTCAACCTTTACAAAAAGCCGGATATGACGTCATCAAAGACATTTATCGAAAAAATGAAAAAACCGTCCGGGGATATCATACCCAGGTCAAATTTCATAAAGATCGGTCCAGTAGTTTACTCTGAATTGCTCTACACACACACACACAAGCACACACACACACACACACACACACACACACACACACACACACACACACACACACACATACACCACGACCCTCGTCTCGATTCCCCCTCTATGTTAAAACATTTAGTCAAAACTTGACTAAATGTAAAAAATGGCGTTTGGGGAGCTGCAACGAGAAAAAGGGGGAGGGGGATCAGCGGGCGAGGGGAGGGGGGGGGGTGGAGGTTTTGGTGAGCGGGTTTTTGAAGAGAATGATGAGACGATGATTAAAACATGTGCGTTGGCGAAGAAGGTAGCTGGGTATAGGGTGGGCAAGAGGGAACGAGGGCAGGGAGGGACATGGCAGAATTGGAAGGTAGGGGATGGTGTGGTTGTGGGTGTGGAGGAGGGGTGGGGGCCTGTCTCCAGGTAAACCCTCACCTCTTGCAACACCCTTAGCCCCCCCCTCCCTCACGACCCCCTCCACTCACACAAATGTTTCCATCTTGGTCCAAACCCACCACACCCCATCAACCGTCGAGCCCACTCCTGTCCCCACACTTCTCCCAACGTTCACCGCCTCATTGTCGAGAAATGGGATGGAGATGTGAAAGACTGTGTGTTGGAAAAGGAGGGAGTTGGGGCGGAAGGTGGCTAAGTGAGGAGTGTATGTGTGGTGGTGGGGGGGGGGGGGGGTCGGAGGAGGGCTATTTCGATTAGTCATATCGATACCTTGTCATCATCGGGGCGCGCCGTGATTCATAAAATCTATCCACACAAAGCACACAGTGCAGACTAACCGTCAGAAAGCACTAGATGGATGCGGGGGCGTTGCGTTGTCATTATGGGGCGATCCTGTTTTGCCCCCTTCATGTGTCGATGTGACTAAGGACATGATTGTTTCTCCTTGTTTCTATCCTTAGCGGATTATGACTGTATTCACTTATTCTGCAGAAAAACAGAAATGCTGGAGAAAAACTGTTTGTTTCTGCAGCATTTCTGCATAATGTCATCTTTCGCGAGAGCAACGTTTTTTTCTGCAGTAAAACAGTTTTACTGCAGTAAAATTGAAATCAAGAATGCTGCAGTAAAACGGTGATGTTGTTCTATTGGAGAAAAACTGTTAACACTTGTTCTTCAGCATTTTGGCATTATCCAGTTATTCTGCAGAAAAACAGAAATTAATGCTGGAGAAAAACTGTCTTTTCTGCAGCATTTCTGCATAATGTCATTTTTCGCCGAAGCAACGGGTTTTTCTGGAGCAAAACATTTTACTGCAGTAAAATTGAAATCAAGAATACTGCAGTAAAACGGTGCTGTTGTTTTACTGCAGAAAACCTGTTTACACTTTTTCTGCAGCATTTTGTACTGGCTCATTATAATGTTGGAGCACGCGAGCCCCCCTCTGTCGAGAGATGGACTCATCCAGAATTACCAATAGTTGTGCGTGACACGAATGTATTTTGTCTGTCTGACTTCCTTTCCGCCGGAAGTTCAAAGTTTCAAATTAAACAATGGCACCTGTCAGCAACATTGTCACATTTTCCCAGACGAACGCAGTAGTCCACTTTGTGTTCGATTTGCTTCAGAAATTGTTCACGTTCGGCCGCCATTGTGAAGTTGAATATAATGCCCTTATGCTACACGCCTTCTGATTGGTACACTGCGGAACAAACTATTATACTATCCCAGGGGGCGACGAATACAAACGCTACTTTACAAGGTCGTTCGTTTTTCTCCAGAAAAACTGTCACAGACTATTCTGAAGAAAAAGTTAATCGCAATAATGCTGCAGAAAACCAAGTGAACATTATGCTTCAGAAAAACTGTTTTACTGCAGTAAAAAACGTTGCTTCGGCGAAAGATAACATTATGCAGAAATGCTGCAGAAAAGACAGTTTTTCTCCAGCATTTCGGTTTTTCTCCAGAATAACTGAATAATGTCATAATCCGCCAAGAGCCAGTACAAAATGCTGCAGAAAAAATGTAAACAGGTTTTCTGCAATAAAACAACAGCACCGTTTTACTGCAGCATTCTTGATTTCAATTTTACTGCAGTAAAATGTTTTGCTGCAGAAAAAAAACGCTGCTTCGGCGAAAGATGACATTATGCAGAAATGCTGCAGAAAAAAACGGTTTTTCTCCAGCATTTGTCTTTTCTGCAGAATAACTGAATAAAGACATAATCCGCTAAGGATATGTTTCCCTGTGACGAGGAGAGCTGCCAAGGGGTTGAACGTCCGAAGAGTAGATCTAGATGATTGGGAATTATTTTGAGATAAAACATAATTGGGCAAAAGAACGAAAACAAAGTTGTTGTTGATGTTATTATTGTTGTTGTTGCTGTTTTTGTTGGTGTTGTTGTTGTTGGTGTTGGTGTTGTTGCTGTTGCTGTTGTTGTTGTTGTCGTCGTCGTCGTCGTGTGTTCGTTCGTTTGAACAGTTGTTTTTTTGTTTGTTCATTTGTTGGGGTTAGTCGATTGATTTGTGTGATGGTTGGTTGGTAGGTTAGTTAATTGCTGATTGATTTGTTTTGTGTTGTTGCTATTGCATCTTAGAATGGGGACGGGGGGTCGAAGACGGGCAACTCCATAGCATGAACAACGATTAGACGTTCTAACATTATTGGAGTATAAGAAAAATAATGGACAGGCATAAAACACTTGATGACGTAGCATCCTGGACCTTGCAGTGGATTTTCCTTCCACAAAAGTCGAATTTCAGAGGAAAGTATTGAACAGTGGCAGTTTGTTGCACTAGTCGACGCCAAACTACGTCCTGTATTCTACAGAAATATATTGACGTAATTGCAACAGGGAAAGCAACTTCAAAAAAGGAAAGTGTTTCCTTTCAGACGGCCTAGATAGCTGTGAACTGTAGACATGCCGTGGTAAAAATAATTCTACTCATAATCATACCCATCGACATGTTAAAATGATAATCGCAGGCAGTGCCAAATTCGTCAAAACCAATCATGTTTCTCTTTCATCTGATATCACAATGGCCGAAAAAGAATGGTGCACCACTTGCTGTTCCTCGGTTAAAAAGTTAAAACCCATGTTAATGTATTCAAACTAAAAGCGATATATTTCTGGCTTTTTGACATGCATGTTTATATCTAGTATTTCTGTCAAACTGAATTTTTGTGATTTTGAATTCAAGACATAGGTTTTAGACAGGTAAAACAAAATCATGAACCCAAAAAGTATGCCAACTAGCTCAAGCCAAGCGCCTACAAGGGCAATGCAAGTTTCAATAACATGACACAGGTATGAGTGTTTTGGCTGATCTTACCAGTAGTGGTCTAACTGTTTTGGCTGATCTTACCAGTAGTGGTCTAACTGTTTTGGCTGATCTTACCAGTAGTGGTCTGTTTGGGCTGATCTTACCAGTAGTGGTCTAACTGTTTTGGCTGATCTTACCAGTAGTGGTCTAACTGTTTGGGCTGATCTTACCAGTAGTGGTCTGTTTGGGCTGATCTTACCAGTAGTGGTCTAACTGTTTTGGCTGATCTTACCAGTAGTGGTCTAACTGTTTTGGCTGATCTTACCAGTAGTGGTCTAACTGTTTTGGCTGACCTTACCAGTAGTGGTCTAACTGTTTTGGCTGATCTTACCAGTAGTGGTCTAACTGTTTTGGCTGATTTTACCAGTAGTGGTCTAACTGTTTTGGCTGATTTTACCAGTAGTGGTCTAACTGTTTTGGCTGATTTTACCAGTAGTGATCTAACTGTTTTGGCTGATTTTACCAGTAGTGGTCTAACTGTTTTGGCTGATTTTACCAGTAGTGGTCTAATTGTTTTGGCTGATCTTACCAGTAGTGGTCTAACTGTTTTGGGGCCAAGGTTATTGTGGACGGATCTGCACAACCCATCACGTCTGAGACCGAAGTTATTAAAACAACAACAAATCCTGTTCTGAAGATATGTGTACACTTACGTCCTTGAGAAGTACAGAAACTGGGGCAAAAAATGTCAACCGATATGCAACCTATTTACGGTCTTTCGTATTTGTTAGATGGAAATAATTGTTTGTATCGGGTGCATAATTGCTTTAACACCTTTTACTTTAATTAAAACCACTCATGTTTCCTCTTACGGTGTTTGTTTTATCACTCTTCCTGCATGAAATTGTATACATATTACTTACAACAGTATCAATTATTTCTGCGCCCCCTCCCCCCTTCCACCCACTCACAAATAGCAGCATTTTCACGAAACCTGCTTTTAAACAAATCGCTTCTTTTTTTTATTGTCAGGTGATATTTTGTAAGAACTGTATTGCAACATCAAACGTTTCACATAGATTATGCCAGGGCATGTAGGACATTTGCAAATAGCTGAACAAGTACAGGGTGACCCCTCCAAAGAAATGCAACCCACAAAAAAGCTCATCATTTCTATATCTTTTGACCAAATTACTTCAAATATAGGTTAAATGGTGCGACTTTTGTACACTTTCAAAGAAGAATGTACCGAATTCGGGGATCGACTCAACATTGCAAGGTTTGACATTGAACGGTAGCCATATATTTACCTAATTTAAACCCTCCAGACTTGTACTTTTTTGATTATCTGAATTCCCGAGTATACAAAAACACCCCCCTAACTCCTCCCCATCCCCAAGAAGGTCATGCACATCAAACATGCCGATATTCGCCGATATTCGCTGAGCTCAAATGACTGGAAAAATGAACCCCTTCGTTGTAAAGTCACACTTCCACAATGTCGCGCAAAATTCATCAATTACATGAACGCATTCCTCCTTGGGAAACTTCCTGATCCTGTCTGTAATTGTTGTATTCAAATAACTGGTTTTCGCAGATTAGCTATGATATACTAGGTACTTTAAATAACCCCAAATGTGACAATGTTGAGGGCTAAGATCCAGTTAACTTGGCTACCGCTCAATGTCGATCCCCAATTCGGGTGTTTTTTGAGTGGAAAGAGCACAAATAACCATTTGTGACCCTCCACCACGGAATGAGTCGCATGTCACCTTTTCATGATTTTCATATTTTTACATTTTCTTAAAGAGTTTTTTATTATCTATCCAGTGGTGAAAACCGCTTTACAAAAGATTGAACTCTTTTCGAGTGATAAGCGTGTGACTATGGTGACCCTCACACTGTTATTAGCCACCCCCGGACTTATATTATGCCCAGCGCAGAACCGCGCGAGGTGACATGCGACTCATTTTGTGGTGGAGGGTCACAAATAACCATTTGACCCTGCTACTTTGAAGACTTAATCTGCATGAGTTGAAGTTAAATGTACACTACATATGAAGATGTAGAAGTTATTAGCAGGTCTGTGGGTTGCATAGTTCTTGGGTCACCCTTTACAATACGACATTGAAAAAAGACAATAGACGGTATTCGGTATTAAGTGGAGATCGTTCTCTGTTTGTTGGTTGATTGGCTTCTACGTTGTTTGTGTGCTTGTTTATTTGTTTTCTGTGTGTGTGTGTGTGTGTGTGTGTGTGTGTGTGTGTGTGTGTGTGTGTGTGTGTGTGTGTATGTGTGTGTGTGTGTGTTTGTGTGTGTGTGTGTGCGTGCGTGCGTGCGTGTGTGTGTGAGTGTGTGTGAGTGTGTGTGTGTGTGTGTGTGTATGTGTGTGTGTGTGTGTTTGTGTGTGTGTGTGTGTGTGTGTGTGTGTGTGTGTGCGTGCGTGCGTGCGTGTGTGTGTGAGTGTGTGCGAGTATGTGTGTGTGTGTGTGTACGTACGTGTGTGAGTGTGTGTGTGTGTGTTTGTGTGTGTGTGTGTGTGTGCGTGCGTGCGTGCGTGCGTGTGTGTGTGAGTGTGGGTGAGTGTGTGTGTGTGTGTGTGTGTGTGTGTGTGTGGGTGTGTGTGTGTGTGTGTGTGAGTGTGTTGCCTTGTTTGTGCGTTTGTTTGTGTTTATTTGTGTGTAGGTCTGTTTGTTTGTTTGTTTGTTTGTTTGCTTGCTTGGTTGTTCGTTTGTTAATTTGTATGTTTGTTTGTTTATGTTTGTTTGAATTGTAAGGGGGACACTGGGTGATTGTTCAAGTGGAATTGGAGAACAAGGATGAGACATTTCGTTACGTTATATTTTGCCTATTTCAGCACCGAACAAAAGGAATGGATTTTTGTAACACTAAAGTAATACAAAGACCCGATAGAAATTATTTGACACCAAACTGCTTCTGCCTTTGTGCAGCAGCAAATTGCCCTAATTGCAACACGGGAAAACAATACTGTTTCAGAACAGTGAAGCGTTTTATCTTTCGACATGCGAAGAATCGGAGTGTCCTGAAAAGGGTGGGCTTGTGTGTGTGTGTGGGGGGGGGGGGGTTCAAATTGTACCCATCGTAATGTATTCGTCAAATCACAAACAGTAAGAACTTCTCCAAACTAATCGTTTCCTTCTTTTGTTTGAAATAGGGTCAACAGATTTGCATGTCATATTAACCTTTGGAAAGGAGTGTTCCCTGTCATCGTTTGGAATTTGACCAGCATGTTTACTACAAACAAATTCACACTGGAAAAATACACACACGCTTGTTATTCTCTGCAGAAAGGCAAAATAATGTGGGCAGTTGCACAGAAAATGTGTCCTGTCATCAGGAATTTGGAATCTTAACAGCACAGTTATCGCAACAAAATGTATATGCGAAAGATACGCGAACGCTGGCTAACAGCACAGTTATTGCAACAACAAGAGGCGAAGCCTTCAAGGCTCCCGTAAACAATCGACAAACAGTAACACAAACTCATTCACTCCGTCACACATACACACACACAGTAAGCATAGGTGACACGGTGCAAGAGTGGGAGACACTAGATCTAGATCTGTCTGTCTGTAGCCTACTTACGGGGACACGACTGCCAGATCGACACTGCGCTTTAGACAGCGCTTCCTCGCGCACACACTGGAAACACGCTGTGCAGATCAACCTCTAGGAAATCTCCTTTGGTATCTTCTTTATCTATTTTTTCTGGGGCTACAAAACCGAACAATGTGAAATCGTCTTCCCCGAATCGACGAACTGCAGCTGGGTGAGAACTGTATCCATACCACAATCCTTCACGCGATCTGACTTAACCTTGACCCCTGACCTGGTCTACATACCACACACGACACAAACCAGTCACCTGTTTTTACCCCCCCAAAACCCCCCACCACCCGTTTTCTTTGGATACACACTTTAACTACATACGTGCCGACGAAATGTTGATCATTGCTTCAATACTTTGAAGCTGTTGCTTGGATAATAACCAGGTAAAATTAGTATTTCGGTGTTCAGTCAAATGTTAAAGTTTCTACCACACTCATACACACATACACACGCACAGACAGACACAAGTTAGCATCGCATAGGCTACACTTACGTGAGCCAAAAATCAGAGGAAAATGATGCACATGCTTGTGAAGCCTCTGCGGAAAGGCAAAGAAGCATTGGCGGTTGCACAGAAAAGGTGTGCTGTCATAATTTAGAATATTAACAGCATAGTTGTAACATAGAAATGGAATCGATACGAGGGTCGTGGTGTATGGGAGTGCGCGCGCGCGCGTGTGCGTGTGTGTGTGTGTGTGTGTGTGTGTGTGTGTGTGTGTGTGTGTGTGTGTAGAGCGATTCAGAGTAAACTACTAGACCGATCTTTAAGAAATTTTACATGAGAGTTCCTGGGCATAATATCCCCTGATTTATTTTCATTTTTTCGATAAATGTCTTTGACGACGTCATATCCGACTTTTTTTGTAAAAGTAGAGGCGGTATTGTCACCACGACACTTCAGACTGACGAAGTTCTCAAATGTCGTATAAGTGTTCTTTTATTCTACGTGGCCCGTCTTCACAGCAGCAGACAAAAACTCGTCAAATTGAGTTCGAGGATTTATTTTATTTTAGCATTCCATACATACAACTGCACATCGTAGCAGAACTCAAAGTAGAAGCCTTTTAACATACAAATCGCGCTGGCCTATATAGTAAATACTCAATCTCGAGAATATTCCAAACCGAACATGAAAAAAAAATTAGATGAACTGTCCATGGACTAGAATAGTGACATTCTCTGTGACGTACATCAAAAGTGCCGACGCACTTAATCCGAGCGAACGCCACGAACCCACGACTCAAAACAACGTGGTAAACAACTTGTTTTGACAGGACTAGAAAGTTCACCTGCATTCTCGTCCAAACATAAATATTGTGTTTACAAAATATAATATTGGTACTTTCCCACAAATTACAAATAAGTCAACTACATGCAACACACAAAACTGAACCAAAGTTCAGCAACGGCAGCGTTTCCTAACACAATCTTCGACAAAGGCCGGACTTTGGTTTTGAATTTCAGCTTGGAGGCTGACAAATTGATTGATTACTTTGGTCATAAAAAATCTGAAAATTGTAATTAAAATTATTTTTGTGTATAACGATCCAAAAACAATTTATTTTTATTTTTCATCATTTTATGATTCCAAAAATATATATCTATGTTATATTCGGAATAAAAATTATCAGATTTCCAAAATCGATTTAAAAAAAACAATTTCACCTGATTCCTTGTCGGTTCCTGATTCCAAACACATATAGATATGATATGTTTGGATTAAAAACAAGCTTAGAAAGTTAACAAGAATAGAGATACAGAAAAACGTGTTATCCTGCTCAGCGCAACCACTACCGCGCTATTCTGGATTGTCAATTTCACTGCCTTTGCCACGAGCGGTGGACTGACGATGCTACGAGTATACGGTCTTGCTGAAAAAATGCACTGCGTTCAGTTTCATTCTGTGAGTTCGACAGCTTGACTAAATGTTGTATTTTCGCCTTACGCGACTTGTTCTTTTTACGTAGACTGAGAATCAAGACGAGGGTGTGGTGTATGTATGTATATATATATATGTGTGTGTGTGTGTGTGTGTGTGTGTGTGTGTGTGTGTGTGTGTGTGTGTGTGTGTGTGTGTATGCGAGCGTGCGTTCGTGTATGTGTTTATGCGTGTGTGTTTGTATGTGTGTGTGTGTGTGTGTGTATGTGTGTGTGTGTGTGTGTTCGTGTGTGTGTGTGTGTGTGTGTGTGTGTGTGATGTGTGTGTGTGTGTGTGTGTGTGTGTGTGTGTGTGTGTGTTTGTGTGTTGAGCGATTCCAAGAAAACTACTAGACCGACCTCAATGAAGACAAACGTCGCTCTCCGCTCTCGTTAAAAAACATTCAGTGATTACTTGACTGCATGTAAAAAGCATTGTCAGTTGGTTTGCTGTTATAGTAATACGTTTTGTATTCTGTGGAACTAAAGTATCGTTACGATGCATTGTTTGTGTCGTGATATGAGTCATTCTCCAAAACTGGTTAACAAAAGTGGGAATAAGGCCCAAAAATAGAACTTGTCTAATTTGAGTTGAATTATTGATTCAAAGGTTCTTTGTTATCAGAATGTGAGTTTGCAAGAAACAAAAAAGCAAGAAATACGTTTCCTTATGTGGGAAGGTCGGGTGTAAGGACAAGGATATATAGCACAGGCAGAGGAGCATACAATTAAGACCGAAGACAGAGGTTGCTTTAACTTATCTTAACTTATCTTTTATTGAAGGAAAATGTAACTAAGAATAACCACTCAGGTAGCTTATCTAAATCATAAATATTCCAAAACAGTTTAGCTAAATTTGGTAGCAACTAGAAACAATGCTATAAGTTATAAATTAGAAACAATAACAGAACTCTAATATAGGAAATAGCAATGCTTACATATAACCAGAAATACCAATTATGAATTCTGATATCTACCAGTACCAGAATCAGCTAGAAACAATAACAGAACCAGAACATATGTATTTAGTGTAAAACCAGAAACAATATGTATTTCTGGTGCAAACCAGAAAGCAGTATAATTAAAAAGGCAATATTATTCTGGTAGCAACCAGAAATAATAACTATGTGTATATAAATGACCCAGAAATAGAAACTATGTATTTCTGGTGCAGACCAGAAATAGTGTGATAAGGTAATTATTCTAGTAGCAAGAAATATAACTATAGAATATTGATATTTTATGATGAAACGCGCCGTATTGCCGCGTTTCGGTATATAGACGCGTGAGGCAGGAATAGCCTCCCTTGACCTATCGGCCATACTGTCTCGACCATGTAACGGTCGCTCCGACAATATAAGCCCTAAAGAGGTAATAATACTTTATTTTGACTGCCAGAAATCTAGTTTGTTTACATTTTAAACACTTATATTTCGTACTATTGCAATCACAACTCGATAAGTTGTTATCTAGTTTCATTTTTAAAAGAGCACGTGCTTATCATGGTTTCGTTGTTTTCTTTGTTGCAGTCAGTTGTCATTCGTATGAGACTGAATAAATTCTTGAAAAACACAGAAGTGTTATTGTCATTTAATAACTATGAGTTCTGGTATCAACCAGAAAGCAGTATAATTACAAGTCGCGTAAGGCGAAATTACTACATTTAGTCAAGCTGTGGAACTCACAGAATGAAACTGAACGTAGTCCGCCGCTAGTGCAAAAGGCAGTGAAAGTGACGAGCCTGTTTGGCGCGGCAGCGGTTGCGCTGTGCTTCATAGCACGCTTTACTGTACCTCTCTTCGTTTTAACTTTCTGAGCGTGTTTTTAATCCAAACATATAATATCTATATGTTTTTTGGAATCAGGAACCGACAGGGAATACGATGAAATAGGTTTTGAAACGATTTCGGAAATTTAATTTTAATCATAATTTTTATATTTTTAATTTTCAGAGCTTGTTTTTAATCCAAATATAACATATTTATATGTTTTTGGAATCAGAAAATGACGAAAAATAAGATGAACGTAAATTTGGATCGTTTTATAAAATAAATTTCTTTTTTACAATTTTCAGATTTTTAATGACCAAAGTCATTAATTAATTTTTAAGCCACCAAGCTGAAATGCAATACCGAAGTCCGGCCTTCGTCGAAGATTGCTTGGCCAAAATTTCAATCAATTTGATTGAAAAATGAGGGTGTGACAGTGCCGCCTCAACATTTACAAAAAGCCGGATATGACGTCATCAAAGACATTTATCGAAAAACTGAAAAAAAACATCCGGGGATATCATTCCCAGGAACTCTCATGTCAAATTTCATAAAGATCGGCCCAGTAGTTTAGTCTGAATCGCTCTACACACACACACACACGCACATACACACACACACACACATACACACACACACACACACACATACACCACGACCCTCGTCTCGATTCCCCCTCTATGTTAAAACATTTAGTCAAAACTTGACTAAATGTAAAAAAGGCAATATTATTCTGGTAGCAACCAGAAAGCAGTGTAAAGAAGAAGGCACTAAAAAGAAAAGAAAAATACAATTATAAACAACATGCCTTCACACATGACATAATACAAAGCATAAACCAATAAATGTATCATTTGTCAAAATAATCATGACAAATATAGACAAGTAACAATTTAGCCAAAATCCTGCAGACACAGCATTCTCTGAAAGAGAATCCACAGTGAGTTAAACAACTCCACAACAGCTAATGTCAAGGGAAGTAACCAACATCTTCCCTTAGGCCTAAGCCTTGCATAGGAAAATGCTGTACATAAATTAACCAACTGCATGAACCGCAACTGCAAAAATAATAGTTATTATTAAGCATGTTCATCGCCATGAAGACACATCTTCATCGAGTTGAATAATAACGACAAGAATAAGAAAGATACAATACAATACAATACAATACAATAATCTTTATTCATCTCTAAAAGAGAAACTACAAGCTTGACTGTGTGTCTGTAAAATCAATCAATTAATCAATCAATCAACCATGCATGTAGTAACATTCACATCGCATATTCACATCATATCGTTACACGCAAACATTGTACCCACACACTTTCTAAAATAAGCCTACAAATAAAAGCAATGCATTGCCTGTTTAAAAATTATATCACATTATCACCTTATCACACTTTAACCACATTATCTTCTCACATTTGTATCCTATAAGTCAATATAACTAACAACAGAGAAAAACAACTGATAAAAGGATGTAAAGATTATGCCGTTGTCAGAGCGACAGCACCAGCACCTAGCGCCCCACCTGAGAGTTGAAGATGTGAATTGCAGATGGAATGAATGAGTTTCTGTAGCGTGTGGTTCTTGTGTATGGCTGTCTAAATCTTAAGCTTCTGTCTATCCGTCTGCTGTCAAGTTCAGGTCTGAGTGGGTGCGTGTCATCAGTAAGAATCTTCTGTAGCCTGTCAGTCAGTCGTCGTTCCTGCGTTGATGCAAAAGTGTCCTGCTTCCTCCCAACTACCCCACCTGCTTTCTTAATGAACTTCTCTAATCTATCCCTGTCCTGCTTGCTGATGCTGCCACTCCAACACACGGATCCAAAGTACAGCACACTATTGCAGGTTGAAGTATAAAACATCTGGAGAATCTCTTGTCTAACATTAACAGATCTGAGTTTTCTCAAAAAGTACAGGCGGGAGTGGAGCTTCTTCACAATAGCATCAATATTGGGCTTCCATGTCAACTTATTATCTATGATTATTCCCAGATACTTATACTGCTCTACTTTCTCTACAACCTCCCCCTTAATCACTATATCCCCATGTACATGTTCCTTCCTCCTATTGTCCATAATCATTTCCTTGGTCTTGCCTACATTAAGTTCTAAATAATTATCATCACACCAACCAACAAACTTATCTACCTCCCGCCTGTAGTCAGAGTCGTCATCGTCAGTCATTAGTCCAACCAGTCCAGTGTCATCGGCAAACTTTGCCATGGGGCATGAGTCGCCAGAGGTACTAAAATCAGCTGTATACAAAGAAAAAAGAAAAGGAGAGAGAACTGTGCCCTGTGGGGCGCCTGTGTTCGTGCACACAGTGTTAGACACTAGGTTATCTCCCATTTTCACAAACTGAGGCCTCTTCGTCAAATAGTCCATGATCCAGAGAATGGTGGAAGCTGGAACATTCATCTTACAAAGCTTGTCTGCCATTAAATGTGGCTGAATGGTATTAAAAGCACTGAAGAAGTCAAAAAACATCAAACGAATGTAAGAACCCGGCTTGTCTAAATGAGAATACATCTTATTAAGAACATACAACACTGCATCATCAACATTCCTGTTTCTTCTATAAGCAAACTGACATGGGTCAATAAAATCTTTCACAAAGTCACTAAGCCTAAACAGGACAATTCTTTCAAAAACTTTCATGCACACAGAAGTCAGTGCTACAGGCCTCAGGTCGTTCATGATCTGTACAGATAACTCAGGCATGGGGTAAGCGCAAGCTCCCATGCTTCAAAATGAAGCGTTAGACAACAGTCTATTACTTTACAGGGAAGCGCGACTAAATCATAACGCTTTAGATTAAAAGTCTGTTTTGCATCTATGCGACTGCACACAATGTTAGGTTTAAATCAGTCGCAAAGCTCTTCTGTAGGCAAACGCCTTTAAAGTGCAACATGAGAATTAATAGTCAACAATGTGCATCCTGTAGACAGTACCTTCCTATTGTCTGAGATCTTAACTCAGAAGATCTCTATCATTCTCATGCCTGAATTCATCAAACTCATGATACGAGTTCATTACCCAAAATATATGTGTCAACCATAATTCCCGTTCATCAATTGTAGGGGTTTCTGCGCCTAAATCGTAAATAGGTAGCTTTACGGGCCAATGGCACTGAGGGCTTAACTTTGGACTTTTAACCGACTACTGCTCAGACTTTACTGATCTCCAGAAATAATATGTGATGAAATGGGGAAAAAATCGCAACGATACACATGTGTCTTCTCGACATAAAATATTGCGAGACAGGCTTTTTCTCAGCGAAAACGAAACGTATGAGAACGAGTCTGCCTTACTTGATTCTTACGAGTCTTTAATTCACAAGACTCTAAAACAACTTTTGAACAACTGGTCATCAAATATTAGAAGTTATTAACGCTCAATTTCAGCGTCAAATCATGAAAGTAATTAGAAACTGATCTAGAAAACACATCTCTCCGATAGATCAAAATGGCGTCATCAACTCTGACGCGTGACCGGTCGGACATCGCCCGGGACCAAATCAGCGGCAAAATGTACATATGCAAACATCATAGCATCAAATGAAACATAAGAATAAAGCACAAGGAATGAATAAAGCATTTAGTTACTTACAGATTCTCCTCAGTGAGCACACGTAAAAGAAACACAAAACTGCTGCTGACGCTAGTCGCAAAACACAAGAGCACGAATTCAAAACCACAAGTCGACCGATTACAAACGTCGCGCCAAACTACACGCTAGACCGGTTCACGACAACCCAATAGGAGCACCGCACAGCTCACAATCACAAATCGCATTGTCTGTTCTACTCTATGCTCGCTCTTTTAACGACAGTGGTCACTTCCAATTCCCTGTGGCGATAGGCCAATAGGAAGGATACCCTGTGTAAGCCAACGGGGGGTGTTCTACGTTAAAGATGCAGAGAGCCCTGTGTCACACACCGGAAATATTACGAGCAGTTACACTAGCTAAAGGGAGAAGAGGGTCCTGTCTGCATCACACACCGGATAAGGCTCATTAGATTACAAGCAGTGTCAAAGCTGATACATAATACTAGCTAAAGGGTGAAGAGGGCCCTGTCTGCAGTGCACACCGGATAAGGCTCATTAGATTACAAGCAGTGTCAAAGCTGATACATAATAGTAGCTAAAAGGGGCCGGGAAAGTTATGGGATCTTACCACCTAGATTAGAAATGAATCCGGTCAAGAGTCTACCCTACGATAGTAAACACACAATAAAGTACAATGCACAAAGACAACCAGGTATTATTTAGTCACTCCTTAGGCACTGATGGTTAGAGGTTACTCCGCTGCTTCTCACCATTTTAAGTTAGGGATTTCCTAGCACAAAGGGCATTATTTAAATGTAAACCCAATGTGACTAGCACACACACACACAGGGAATAGCTATAGACAGGGGAGGCAACTGGGTCGGGCAGGAGATAACACACACAAAGAGACGGGGTACGCCACTTGGCTACACTTACAAAATACAGGTATCTGATAGGGGGGTATACCCGTCTCATTTTGTGCGCATCATCGTGACACAAATTTGTTAATAATGCAGCCATATCGAATGATTATAATTATGTTGTACTAATTATAGCTTGACAAGAATGTATAAGTAGTTGTTTAAAAAGAAACAAAAAACATTAATATGTATAATAATTTTGTTTTAATATAATTATTATTTTTTTTTTCTAAATATACCTTGGCACGTACATACAATATATATATTGGTGACAGAAAAGGTTTGTGGACAGAAAAAGGGGAATAAGAAAGAGAGAGAGAGAGAGAGAGAGAGAGAGAGAGAGAGAGAGAGAGAGAGAGAGAGAGAGAGAGAGAGAGAGAGAGAGAGAGAGAGAGAGAGAGAGAGAGAGAGAGAGAGAGAGAGACAGAGACAGAGACAGAGACAGAGACAGAGAGAGAGAGAGAGAGAAACTGCGTAAATGTGAAAACGTTGTAACAACCTTGAATTTGACGAGGTGTTGAATACGTATTTGACAATCACACATATAATAAAAAAATAATAAAAAAATGTGTAATTATATCAATTTTATTGTGATCAACAATATTCAGATCATGCAAAAACAAACACCATACTTTGAAAAATCCGAAAGAACAACTGACAACATAATGTGCCGGATATACAACAATAAAGCTTAAAGCAAAAGGCAACTAATACTGCAAGTGCTGTCCATATGTGTTTTATCTGCCACTCATGGAAACAAAGTGCACCTCACCAGGCTTTCTGTTCAATACCTGCAATATAAAGTTTATAGTATCAATCTTTGGATTGTATTATTACTGTCCAAGAATATAAACAAATTAACTTGCAATTCTATATGTATTTTATTTGTATGCTATGCATGACCGCTTTACACTTCTCTTGCTATCATGATTGAAGAGTATTATAAGTAAGAAGACCCAATTTGTGTTCTTTCTAACAAGATATCATTTTTGCTATCAACAGCAATGGTGACATCCCTAATTGAGGGGCTATATTGCTCCCACACAGATGGTGCTTGGGATTGAGGTGGATTGATAGGGGGTTTTGAATTTAAAAAACACCTTTGATTTAAAAGCAATAGCGACTAGTGCAAATATGAAACAAACATGATACGTTTCTCAAGTTAGAACTTTGATTGTCACATGAAGCATCAGCTTTTCACATAACACTGCCTACCTGAAGAAAAAACGCGGGGAGCAACAGTCAGCCCATGGTTTGGGGCATTTGTCTGGGGGGCAATTGTCATAGGGGCAATTGTTCAGAGGGCAGATGTACAAGGGCGAATTGTCCGGGGGATAATTACCCTTCTACCGGAGACATCATTCACAACACGTCTCTTGTTGTCACTTTCTTTCTTTCTTTATTTGGTGTTTAACGTCGTTTTCAACCATTCAAAGTTATATCGCGACGGCTTGTTGTCACTGGTGCGCACAAAACTTGGTCACTGGATAAAGCATCAGATTCATAATATTCGCTTTTGAGAATGCAATACAATGTCATAAGTGAGCAATCTAGGTGAGCAAACACCTTTGTTTTAAGAAAAGGTTTTATTTTAAATCGCAAGATTCCGAAGATGCCGTTACGCTCACTTCATGAGATTACAGGACTGACAAGCGAAACCCGGTGGGGCTGAAGAACTTCATGGAAATCACACTTGCGTGATTTTAATTTGATTTTTTTTTACAAACATGCTTATAAATGAATGAGCGACAAAATAATAACAACCTTGTCATGTGAGATTCCCAGGAGTTCAAGCAATCGGGGTCTGCATCTCGCCGGTAGCAGAGGGCGTTACGAAAGCAGCCGTCCAAAATGTCAACTACACCTTCTTTTTTCATGAATTACGTCATTATTCACGACAAATTGTGAAAAAAAAACCGTCATGCATCTGTATGGCGGGGTGATTAACAAAGGTGCAAACATGAAAATGTATGCTTTCATTCAGTTGAATTGATGCTAGCTTATTATGAAAACGGCCGTTACGAAGCCATCACGTGTGACACAAAACACTCTCTGAGACATCAAATTCGTCCAAAGTGTGTCCTCGGTTGAATGAATGCATTTTCTGCATCTTCAAGCTGCACTTGTTGACTTGATCGTAAAAAAAAAGTGATTATAAAGAAATTCATTTGGTTACAGAGGTCGGAAAAATCTAAGTGAGCGTGACAACATTCGATCCGTACGTAAGGCTGTTTTCAACTTCATTTTTGGGGGTCTCAAACACAAAGAAAATAACAACAATTGCACAGGAATGAACCTTTATTGTTTCACAAAGTGACTTTCCAACAAATCATGCATAATGAATTTATCGTGTCAATGGACCGTAGCTTCCAATATATGTACCGAGCCTGTTCCCATTTTTTTGACGCCATTTTTGTTGATTTACTGACATTATTACACTATATTAAATATCAAAATCCAAATATGTTCATTCATTTTGCTGTGGGTGCTTCTTCAAACATATTTTTATCCACATAAACAGGGGGAAAGGTCTGACCATATTTGCTTCTGTAAAAATTTTGTTTTAAGTGACCGACCTAAGAATTCACCAGCTTTGGAGAATGACTCATATCTGATTGATCTACGACATTTTGCCTATTCGGAAATTTCAAGTCAAATTGCCAGAAACTATAAAAGCAGTTAATCCAAAACCAAAGAGACTGCCAACGTTCCAAATTTCAGAATCAAAAAACAAGAATTTATGTTGTCAATAACAACCGTTCCAACAACTTACCTTTCTTGTTTTTTGATTATCAAAGTAGTTATCTTTTGCCTTTGCAAATCCACTACTGACGTAGCAAATGTTCAGAAAAACATACATTTTCTTTATAAATGAACCTTTATTGTGATCCCCTTTTGTCCTCGTCCTGTGCTTACCTGTTGACACCAAGTCCCACTTGTCTCGATGATGACTCATCCCGGGCTTTCAGTGTTGATATGTTTTATTTACTCTGCAGAGGACAAAGCCGAGGTTTTTAATGAAGCATTTCTACGACAGTCGCATATAAAAGGTCATGATGATGACGTTCCACCAGTTGAAGAAGAGCCATTTCCATTAGTCCTCTCGTGATAACTACCGAAATGGTGTACGCTGTTCTAAACAACCTCGATGTTAGGAAAGCAGTAGGTCCTGATTTGGTTCACAATAAACTTCTTAAACTTGCTGCTTGTATTATTTCAAATCCGCTTGCAACCCTTTTCCAGAGATCGTTGGCTGAGGGAAAGTTTCCGAAAATTTGGAAAGTAGCTCATGTGAATCCCATTTATAAGAAAGGTGAAAAAGAACACTGCAGTAACTATCGTCCGATTTCATTACTCAGTTGCATTGGAAAAGTATTGGAAAAATGTGTTCAAGCCCATGTTTTTCGATATCTCACAGAGAATGATTTATTAACGGTTTCTCAGTCAGGGTTTATTCCTGGTGATTCAACTAGTTTCCAGTTGTTGAGTATGTACGACGATTTTTGTCAATCCTTAGATAAGCAGTTGACGACTCAGGCTGTTTTCTGTGATATATCAAAAGCCTTCGACAGAGTGTGGCACAAGGGTTTGTTGCATAAATTATATGCTATAGGCATAAGAGGTGTTTTATTAAAATGGTTTGAAGATTATTTGACAGGCAGGTTACAAGCCGTTGTTATCCAAGGCAGGAAATCGACATACGGACGTGTTTGTTCAGGTGTTCCCCAAGGTTCTGTTCTGGGGCCCTTGTTGTTCCTTGTGTACATTAACGATATTGTCATTAATATCGAATCTGTCATTAAACTTTTTGCTGATGATACCAGTTTGTATTTATCTCTAAATGATGCAAACACGCGGACACAGATCTTAAATGCAGACTTAGCCAAAATTGCACACTGGGCGGAAAAATGGAAAGTTAATTTCAATAATTTAAAAACAGATTTGATGACCTTTTCTGGAAATAGAATGCCTGAAACCCTTCCTCTTGTATTTGATGGAACAATTCTGAGAGAAAACCACGTTCACAAACATCTTGGTGTACTGATTCAGAGTGACTGCAAATGGGAATCACATGTTCAGTCAATTATATCTAAAGTACGTGTTCTTCTCTCATGTTTTCGGTCCTATAAGTATCGCCTTAGCCGAAAGGCACTTGAACTTATGTATAAATCTTTTATTATTCCCCATTTTGATTTTTCTGACGTCATTTGGGATAACTGTTCTGACAGATTAGCTACTTTATTAGAAAATTTGCATCTTGATGCCATAAGAACCATTATAGGTGCAGTTCGTGGCACGAGTCACCAAAAATTGTACGATGAATCAGGATTTACAACACTGAAGGAGAGGCGAAAAAGACACAAATTGATTTTGTATTTCAAATTAGTTAATGCACGCGTGCCACCATACTTACTAGAACGTCTGCCTCCTCTCGTTGCTTCTGTGAACCCTTACCATAGACGAAGACCACTTGACAGACAGACTCCCCACTCTCGAACTGAATTGTATAAAAAGTCATTTTTTCTGTCTTCGACTTCCCTGTGGAATGAGCTTCCAGATACTGTAAAACAACTTGATTCTATTGGGTTATTTAAAAAACGTATTAGTTCTGATGATTCTGTTGTTCCCTCGTATAGATACACATCTGATCGAAAATCAGAAATTATCCATTGCAGACTGAGATTGAGGATCAGCAATCTAAATAGTGATCTATTTGACAGACATTTAATTCCCGACCCGTCATGCACTTGTGGTTATCGTGTTGAAAATGCGGAGCACTATATTTTTCATTGCCCCTTATCTCTTCAAATACGTGAAGTCACCTTGTCAACACTGACCAACTATGATTTGCTAACCGCTGATGATTTTCTGTATGGCAATAGAGACAAGTCAGACAGCGAAAATGCATTGATATTTGACCAGTTATTCAGGTTTATCTTATTAAGCAAACGTTTTGAATAATGAATGCATTTATCTCATCCATGTTCGAAACGACCATGTGCAGTACTGTTTACATTTCCTTGTTCTGGTAGTATTCTATTTTCAACCATGTGGAAGTCATTGTATGCGTGTGTGTGCGAGTGACTGTGCGAGTGACTGTGCGAGCGCGTGTTGAGTACTGTTGTTAGTTTAGCATTGGGTTTTTTGTTTTTGTTTTTGTTTTGGTTTTTTTTTCCTTTTATTGTTACATGTTTGTCTACCATAATTTACCATTATTATTTTGACATTATTTCAAATTTGTTATATTAAAATCGTCCGCCAAATTTCATTTGCTTTTAAGAGTACGCTTATAAGCCTAGCTTGTTGTGCTCCATGTTCCTTATTTCATGTATGCGGTAATAGTACCAATGGAATTTATTGAATAAACTTGCTTAAACCATATGTTTTATTCAGGTCAACAGATTGGCTATATCTTTTGATATCGCTTCACGCGAATTGTTCTTGTTTCTTCTCCGCCTTCTCCTCCATGTTGCTTCCTGGTCTTACTGACCTAGGCATCCATGTTGCTTCCTGGTCTTACTGACCTAGGCATCCATGTTGCTTCCTGGTCTTACTGACCTAGGCATCCATGTTGCTTCCTGGTCTTACTGACCTAGGCATCCATGCAGCTGTTACTTGTAATTAAGTCATATGTGTATGAAGTCTCCACGTGAGATGAGATTTGTGTATCTGTGAAAACACACATGGCAAGTGCTCAGGTACGTGCTTTGAATTTATTTTAAAGCAGGGATCACATGAATCGCATCTGATATTAGTAGATTACACCCAAGCGAATACGGAAGAAGGAAAAGCAGAAACGGGTTAGTATTTTGTTTGACAATCTGTGCCACTGCGTCAAAAAACAAGCTCGCGCGTATAATTTGAGTGTTTGTAAAATACTTCGGCTTTGTTGGTCAAAAGAGCTGGGAACCTGTGGGTTCCATAATGCGCGAGTCATATTTTAGTTTTCAACGAGACATACTCTGACAATAAAAGTTGATTTCATTTATAAATGCCCATGCCAATTAATTATGTTTCCAGTCTGTAGAGAAAGAATTAGGAATAATTGCCGGGATGCGGAAGGGGGGATCCGACTACAATGTCCGGAAATATGGCTCAAGGAAAATTAATTAGCTGCAGCGGTCAGCCTATTGCTGAACACAGCTACAGGTCAGCCTTTGAAACTCAATCCAAGTACGCTGTCACGCAGCTTGGCTCTGGATGGGTATTCATCGTCAGCCTTCCGCATCGTGGGTGGTACAAGTAATTAAACAATTGATACTACTGGTACTGCCTCCATGCGTTTTTCTGTATGAGACCCTAAATTTCAGCTGGTGCAATCCGTTTGCAATATTCCCTTGAACTCGTGTGACTATAATGATATGTTTGAAGACAATCTCAAGCGAAGAAACAGAACGGTGTGATTCGCCATCTTGCTTAACTATTGAAAAGGGAACGAACATAGAAAAGCCACAGATTATTTTTTTTATCATTTTAGCAAAAGGACTTTCTTCGCCAAAAAAGCAGGTTCGGTCAGATTGACTTTCGCCCGATTTAGAGCAAGAAGACAGCATCCTTAAAACCAGAATGTTTCCGTTGACTAGTTTTAACCAGCGTCGGTCCAGTCCTTTGTCGTTTGATTATGACCATTGATATTTTTTTCCAGTGCACACTCTTTATTCTGACCTCTGCACCACCACCACCACCACCACAACAACAACAAATACAACCACCACCACCACAACAACAACAACAACAACAAATACCACCACCACCACCACCATAACAACAACAACAACAACAACAACAAATACCACCATCACCACAACAAATACCACCACCACCACCACCACAACAACAACAAATACCACCACCACCACCACAACAACAACAACAACAAATACCACCACCACCACCACCACAACAACAACAACAACAACAACAAATACCACCACCACAACAACAACAAATACCACCACCACCACCACAACAACAACAACAACAACAACAACAACAACAACAACAACAACAACAACAATGTTCAAACATTGAACTATGTTATGATTATGTCAACATTATTCTATAAAACGTTATTTGTATTCTCCAACAAAATAGTGACAGTCGAGATCTGTAGTAAATGCGTGGTCAAAAAAATAATAAGCATTTATCTAATGATGCATTATATACTGTCATTTTTTTGCATGAGTGAACGAACACAAACACGCATTTGTGTCTAGTTCCAGCCAACCGTCTACATATACATTTCATTCGGCCTCTGACAGCTAACAAAAAAGACGGATCCAAATGTTCAATCGATGCATACTCATGTAACTCACAATTAGCGTGATGGCACTTGGGATATTGATACATGTAACTTTAACTGGGTGAATAGAGTAGTCCTGACAAAACTTACTGTTGCCATAAAGTAGATTGGAAAATGATAATGTTTGGATAATCGTAAATGGACACCGTTAATCTCTTTGAACCAAATCTGTTGCAATCAAACCGACAGTGTCAAAAAAGGTGTTTGCTATTTCGCCTGAAGCGATTATAAAGACATCTTTGATTTGATGAATTGAAATGAAATCATCGGGGCACGCTGCCATGCACTGACTCAATTTCAATGTTGTTGTTGTTGTTGTTGTTGTTGTTGTTGTTGTTGCTGCCTCTGTTGTTGTTGTTGTTGTTGTTGTTGCTGTTGTTGTTGTTGTTGTTGTTGTGTACTACCATCATCACCAAAAAACAAAAAAGGCAATTAAAACATTGAGGTCGTAGTACCTTTTCATTTGAAATCAAAACAACCCAAGGCAACAGAGCCTATAGCGTTATCAAATATTCTCACAAACTCTAAAGCAAACACAACAGCAATGTATAGAATAAGAACAACAACAACAACAACAACAACAACAACAACAATAACAACAACAACAGGAACCTACAAATAAACATAAGCAGAACAAACATTGGCTAAAGAAAACACATTGAATATGAGACATCCCAAACCAGTAGCAAAAATCCGAAATAGCAACGGTTTCCTTTTCAAAACAATGTACGCTGATTTTGAAATAAAGCGGTTCTGTCCAATTCAGTGTCGACTGGTCTCATGTGTTTAAGGATCAGTAACCAATTATATCGAACTGCACTGAGATGAATAGAATGAAATGGCTCTTTTTTATCGACCACGAATGAGTTCCTCGTGAAATTGTAAACACTAACAGGCCCGGTAAACAACGGAACTACAATTCGCTTATTTTTAGTATCTCCTTTTTTTCATGTATATTTACACTCATCCATTTCACTTCTACTCGTACGTTTAGCATGCGCACTATAGTTTGAAGCGAAAGAACCCCCGTTTTTTTCTATTTGAAAGCGGGAGTAAAGTTTTGTTGTTAAGTGGAAAAAGGGGTACGTGAAAATGAACTTTAAGACAACAAATTATCGTGTTCTGTCATGTACAGATATACCATGCCTTGAAATGATACCTTACCTCCCACTCTATGCATCTGGTATTCTGGTTAGCTGGGCTGACGTGCACGACAACGTTACTACCCAAACGGGAGCCACCTGCCGTGTTGGATTGGTTGAAACTGAGATGTGTTGTGATTTCAACGAATCAGAACCCGCGGTTTGTTCTCTCCCGTTTGGGTGACACCCACTTTCATTTTGTGCATCTCAGCCCTGATCTAACCCGGTATCTCAATAGGCAAATACCGGTGTAGGATCCGGTCCGGTCCCCCCTCTGAAGTAGTCCCCCGGGGGACCAATTCGTGGCAAAAACTGCTCTATAATGGCCCCCCCTTAGACATGCAGCCTCGTTTTTCTTAGGCATTCAAGCCATTTTCAATCTATATCTTCGTCCGGTATTATGTAGTGCACAGACAGCAATCTCTTTGTTTGACTATATTTTGCAGAAAATAAAATAGATCTGATTTATAATGCCGTTCAAAAGAAAAATCACATGAAATAAAATGAATAATAAATAAATACTGATAAGAAGAAATGAAACCAGTCTCTGATTCTTTCCTTTCTTTTCTCTGAAATTGCTGGTAACATTACTAACATTGTAACAAGAAAAACGAGGCTGGATGTCTAAGGGGGGACCATTATAGAGCAGTTTTTGCCACGAATTGGTCCCCCGGGGGACTACTTCAGAGGGGGGACAGGACCGGATCCTACACCGGTATTTGCCTATTGAGATGATAACTTTGTGCCCAGACGTAGTCACGCTGACCTACTTATTTCGACTTGTGAGCAGATAGGTATTGCGCAGAGGCATTGACAGGGGGAAAAATAATGGAAAATCTAAAAGGATGAATGAAGGAATAACGTATGACCCAATCTAGAAAGGGATCTAGGTGAAATTGACCTCGTGACGCAGACGTATTTGCGACAATGACTGTTTACTATCGGGCAGAGATCGACAGTCGTACCAATTTGTTTTCAAGCTGCAGATTGCGACTTTAGCTTTGTTTACATCGTCAAGCAATGCACGAAAGCACACATCTAAAAGCCTGTTGGTTCATTTCGACAAACAAAAATAAAAAGGTAAACAAAACAAGACATTCACATATGGACCCAATGACCTTTATTGTGAACAAACAAATAAATAATTATGAGACAAACATGTTATACAGAAAGTGTTATTTGCCTAACTGTAAATGCATTATAGCACCATGAGGCCTAGGAGACTGAGGTGGAACGTAGTACTTACAGAGTTTTACACAGGGAATACAGAGACAACGGAAAGGAAAACCCAACTGCCCGTGCAGACACAGACATCCATCACGAAGAATGCGGAAAGATGCAGACTGTGACATCCTTCATTTAAGAGTGTAGTCTTGCAGGCACTTCCGTTAAATACATGGATTTCCGCAAGCATGATTGCTGTGGTTAGACTTGTCAAAGCGTGAGTGCACGAAACTCTCTCACACTCTCCGGTATTTGAGCTGTAATTCCTGTTCCGACATTTTCTTGTGACAGATGTTTCTTCCTCACTTGATTAGCTAATGTCTGATTCGGCCGTGAGACTAAGCAACGAACTTACAGGGGTTGGGGGGGGGGGGGGGGGGGGGGGGGCTTTAAAGTCTTGAAGAACACTGATTTTGGTCATCTTCTGCTCAAATGAATCGGAGGAGATCTTATTCACGTGTAATTGGTAATAACTGTGCACGCACACCAATAACTTAAATTTCAGCTCGACTGGCTTGTGACCTGAACTTCAAGTTTGAAATGACATAGATCCTTCTTCCATCACAATCTTCTTCAAGCCAACAGTTCTCCACGACACAGTTGAACCAGAGCCGCAGCAGACAACAAAGAAGGTATGGCGTCAATCTTTTGATGTTGAATTGTTATTTATGATTTTTCAATACGATGTGAAGACATTTCAACGCGGAAATCCCCCTCGCTGGGTTATGGGGGATAGAGATGATACAGTGTTCTATTCTACGCGTAATTAAACAAAACAAAAAAATAGGCAGATGCGTTTGACTGCAGATCTTTGTGATGAGGCCGTTTATTGTAAAGCCAGTTATATGACTGGAAAGGCCAATATTGCTATTTCATATGTTACGTGGATTTCCATTGGTCAATTAGGCAAAACTGAGCTCAGGGCAAAAGTGATATCGACGACCTCTTTATTGCTTCCCCACTTCAAAAACAAAAACACCTAAATTTAAAAACAAACAAATATATATGAAAATGTAGTTATTCCAGAATTTAGTTGAGCAAGTGACTAAAGACTTTTTGAAAGAAAAGACATTTTGAAAAACTGAAAAGTACATGAAAAGAGTGAACAAAAAGAAATAATAATCAGAGGGAGGGATATGGAACAGCCAAAACTGAGACAAATACTTTTTTAATTTCTTTACAGTAAATACAAAATGTCCAAAGAATGAGCAATATATCTAACATTGGCTGACTGTGTGATGATATCTTCTGCTATTGGTCTGTTTCGACAGTGATATCAAAATTTCGACCCTCCGGTCTCGATTTTGATATCACTGTCTCAACAGACCATAGCAGAAGATATCATCACACAGTCCGTCAATATTGGGTATTCATTCCCCTACACTATTAAACTAACTAACAGATTACTATTAGTATTACATAAGGTAATATCTATACAGTGGAATCTAAAACCCAGACACCCGTCAGGAAACACCGCCCACAAACACTCTGCTGCTGCTGTCGACGTAGCTTCTGTTCGCGGTGGTACAGTGTCGCCTTGAACAGCTCAATCTCGACTCTCTTAGGTAGGTCTTTTTATATTTAGTCAAGTTTTGACTAAATATTTTAACATCGAGGGGGAATCGAAACGAGGGTCGTGGTGTATGTGCGTGTGTGCGTGTGTGTGTGTGTGTGTAGAGCGATTCAGACTAAACTACTTGACCGATCTTTATGAAATTTGACATGAGAGTTCCTGGGTATGAAATCCCCGAACGTTTTTTTCATTTTTTTGATAAATGTCTTTGATGACGTCATATCCGGCTCAGTTTTCGTGAAAGTTGAGGCGGCACTGTCACGCCCTCATTTTTCAACCAAATTGGTTGAAATTTTGGTCAAGTAATCTTCGACGAAGCCCGGACTTCGGTATTGCATTTCAGCTTGGTGGCTTAAAAATTAATTAATGACTTTGGTCATTAAAAATCGGAAAATTGTAAAAAAAAAATAAGAAATTATAAAACGATCCAAATTTACGTTTATCTTATTTTCCATCATGTTCTGATTCCAAAAACATATAAATATGTTATATTCGGATTAAAAACAAGCTCTGAAAATTAAATATATAAAAATTATTATCAAAATTAAATTGTCCAAATCAATTTAAAAACACTTTCATCTTATTCCTGGTCGGTTCCTGATTCCAAAAACATATAGATATGATATGTTTGAATTAAAAACACGCTCAGAAAGTTAAAACGAAGAGAGGTACAGAAAAGCGTGCTATCCTTCTTAGCGCAACTACTACCCCGCTCTTCTTGTCAATTTCACTGCCTTTGCCATGAGCGGTGGACTGACGATGCTACGAGTATACGGTCTTGCTGAAAAATGGCATTGCGTTCAGTTTCATTCTGTGAGTACGACAGCTACTTGACTAAATATTGTATTTTCGCCTTCCGCGACTTGTTCTGCCATCTCATTGTCAACAAAACGCCTACCCGTCAGCCATCGCGTCAGCTTTTACCCTGTCGTGTCAGTCTCTTTTTATGAAACATTTTGGACTGCAGCGTGTGTTGTGTGTGTGTGTGTGTGTGTGTGTGTGTGTGTGTGTGTGTGTGTGTGTGTGTGTGTGTGTGTGTGTGTGTGTGTGTGTGTGTGTGTGTGTGTGTGTGCTTTTGTTGTACCGAGGGTTCTGGCTGTATAAATGTCGTCGATATGCTTTTGTTCTCTCGAAAGAAAGAATTTATTAAAAAGGTTATTACAAAAGTTCGAACAATCTTTTCTAGAAGATGATGCTTCGTTTAGCGTTTGGTCAGCTCACAAACACAATCATAACAACAGCCTTTTTTCGGTTCTTGAAATGTTTCATAAGTGTTGTAACTTTGGAACTTGCGATGAAACAGACATGCGAGTTAATTAATAAACAAGTCCTTGAAGATATAAGCCGGCAAAGTCATTCTTCAGACACAGACACAGACACAGACACACACACTCACTCACACACACACACACACACACATACACACACACACACACACACACACACACATACACACACACTAACCTAACACACACACAAACACTAACACACACACACACGCGCGCGCGCGCGCACACACACACACTAACACACACACACGCGCGCGCGCGCACACACACACACACACACACACACACACACACACACTAACACTAACACTAACACTAACACACTGAAACATCATATACTGTGCTGTGTGCGGGGGTGGATAAAATCATTAGTGTTGGTCAGTGAAAAAGTCGCACTACACTGATTGGTGTAGACCATACAATTACATTAGACCACGTATGATCTTGACAATCTTCAGAGGATTCGATTTTACGTTTCCTTCTTTTCTCCATTCTCTTTTTTTCTCACCTTTTTGTCTGTTTTCTGTTCCTTTCTGTATCCTACAGCAATGCTTTGATTTTCCTTCAGGTAAGGGATTTCATGTTTTCAGAATTGATTGGCTTTGAACTTGCGCGCAACGACGCAAAACAAAGTGCGAAAATTGATTATACACACACGCTTTAATGAGTAAATTGTAGTGCAAGTGCCCCTTTTCAATTTGTCGGTAAACACGGAAGGTAAACATTTTACCGGGTGCATGCATGCCCCTAAGGGCCACTTTCGTGTATTTAAAGATGCAGTCCGTCGCATGAAAACGGGTTCTTTCACCATCTCGGATCTGCCCAGGCTGTGATAAGATAATGATTCCACTTTCAAACCTACAAACACTCACCATTCTGCTTGCTTCCTGTGCGGAGCGGAACATGTTTATTGGATGTATGTATTTCGTGCTTTGCACCTAGTGTCCAGGAAATGGATTTACACACGAAAAACAGTGAGAGAGAAAAACCCACTTTGCAAAATCAAAAAAAAAGAAAGGTAGGTTGTTGGAACGTTTGTTGTTGACAAAACATTTAATACATCACAGAACCACTTAGGCTGCTGGTGTTTGGTATGTTTGGTTTAAACAAAACTCGATTCAATGTTCATCATGACAAGAAACAATGCATGGCTTTTAAGATTAAAACTTATTTTAAGCAATCCTAGTAAGTACAAAACAAAGGTTAACATAGTTATGAAAACAAAGGATTACTGTACTCACCGATACAAGATAAAAGGTTAACATGATGGCGGGCTATATACATTAAGTCCTTTCATGAGTATTATGGTATGTGTCAAAGTCGAGTGGTATTATCCCATGAAAGAGCCTGGCAGGATATCAGATGGTGAGCCGAATCCTTTTCACCTGGAGGGACTGTGCCTTTAACAAAGGAAAATCAGACTAATGTTGAGCATTTTCGAGGGTGCTTTTCTGTTTGCATTTTATCATTTAAAAACAGCTTTGCGTTTCTTTCAGAATTCCCAGACGGTTTTGAGAGGTGAAACGAAATCTGTGTCTTGGTTTTGATTTTGTTGTGAGTGTCTCCGTATGTGTGTCTCTCAGTTAGTCTGCATGGTTATTTCGTTTCCCGTTTTTGTCGTTTTTACATTTAGTCAAGTTTTGACTAAATGTTTTAACGTAGAGGGGGGAATCGAGACGAGGGTCGTGGTGTATGTGTGTGTGTGTGTGTGTGTGTGTGTGTGTGTGTGTGTGTGTGTGTGTGTGTGTGTGTGTCTGTGTGTGTGTCTGTCTGTCTGTGTGTGTGTGTAGAGCGATTCAGACTAAACTACTGGACCGATCTTTATGAAATTTGACATGAGAGTTCCTGGGTATGATATCCTCAGCCTTTTTTTTCATTTTTTTTATAAATGTCTTTGATGACGTCATATCCGGCTTTTCGTGAAAGTTGAGGCGGCACTGTCACGCTCTCATTTTTCAACCAAATTGGTTGAAATTTTTGTCAAGTAATCTCCGACGAAGCGCGGACTTTGGTATTGCATTTCAGCTTGGTGGCTTAAAAATTAATTAATGACTTTGGTCATTAAAAATCTGAAAATTGTAAAAACAAATGTTTTTTTTTAAACGATCCAAATTTACGTTCATCGTATTCTCCATCATTTTCTGATTCCAAAAATATATAAATATGTTATATTTGGATTAAAAACAAGCTCTGAAAATTAAAAATATAAAAATTATGATCAAAATTAAATTTTCGAAATCAATTTAAAAACACTTTCATCTTATTCCTTGTCGGTTCCTGATTCCAAAAACATATAGATATGATATGTTTGGATTAAAAACACGCTTAGAAAGTTAAAACGAAGAGAGGTACAGAAAAGCGTGCTATCCTTAGCGCAACTACTACCCCGCTCTTCTTGTCAATTTCACTGCCTTTGCCATGAGCGGTGGACTGACGATGCTACGAGTATTGCTGCGTTGCATTGCGTTCAGTTTCATTCTGTGAGTTCGACAGCTACTTGACTAAATGTTGTAGTTTTGCCTTACGCGACTTGTTATTTTATTGTATTTGTTTGTGTTGTTTTTATTGTTGCTTGTTTTGGTATATATTATTTGACCTTTTCTTTCGGGGGGGGGGGGGGGGGGGAGCTTCCTTTTTGTGTGTGTATTAGATCTACACCTCTCTTTTGTCTGGTTGTTGCAGGTGACAGGTGCAGCAAACCAGTATGGCTTTCATGAGGATGTTTTTGAAAGTCTTTATCATTTTGGTTGGTCTGGTTTCTTGATTGGCTCACGTAAGTGTAGCCTATGCGATGGTAACTTTGTCTGTCTGTGCGTGCGTGCGTGTGTGTGTGCGTGTGTGCGTGTGTATGTCTGTGGTAGAAACTTTAACATTTCGTCATTTGAAGACGTCACATTATGGCGTAAGAGGGTTAGACGTCACGCGAAGGAATTACTGAAAGTCTCGGTCATTGCTATTTTGAGCGGGCCGAGACTAGTTGGCAGTCGTGTCCCTGTAAGTAGGCTACATGCAGACAGACAGATCTAGATCTAGTGTCTCGCTTTCTTGCACATGCACAGTGTCACCTATGCTTACTGTGTGTGTGTGTGTGTGTGTGTGTGTGTGTGTGTGTGTGTGTGTGTGTGTGTGTGTGTGCGTGTGGGGGTGTGTGTGTGTGTGTGTGTGTGTGTGTGTGTGTGTGTGTGTGTGTGACGGAGTGATTGAGTTTGTGTTACTGTTTGTCTATTTCTTACGTGAGCCTTGAAGGCTTCGCCTCTTGTTTTGTTTATGTGTTGGTTTGTTTAACACTTTTTTTTGCGTTGAGCTTAATTTGTGTTGGTCTTTTTCTGTCATTGTTTCTGAATTCTTGCCTTTCTTGCTTTCGCATCTATATTTTTTCTTTGTACACAATCGGGATCCTCACACCGAAGAACTGTCCGGTTCCACTCATCTGTCGGTTAAACTATTATCCTTTACCCGACGTGTTTCAGTTATATGGTTCAGCGAACGTTTTTTTGTCGTCTTAAGGTCAAATTATGAACGAAACGTATCCACATTGGTGTCATTAACAGTATAATTGACTGTTAGCAAACCAGGCAGAAACAATTAACTTAATTTATTATTAGCAATGGCACATCAAATGATGGTCTCAATCATGTAATAGTGAACGTCCCTTGGACTTCCTATGGTCAAATTTCGCAAAACAATCCGTCTCCAAACTGGCACCGTCGACAGCATATATTTCAGTAAAGCAGACAAATACCATTAACTTTATTCTAACGATAAGCAGTGACACATCAAATGATCGTATTAGTTATTGTACAACGAGCTTCTTGTGGGCCAAATCGCTAGAAAACGTCTCTAAAATGATGTTGTGAACTGTTTATCGTTTAAACTAACCAGACAGTTTCCATTAACTCCATTTTTACGATAAGCAATGAAATATCAAATGATGGTCTCAGTTATTTTACGAAGAGCAATTCTTGCACTTCCAATGGGCAAATTCGGCAGAAAACGTCTTTAAAAAGGCACCGTCGACAGTATACCTTTCAGGAAAGCAGGCATCTACAATAAACTTGATTTGTATCCTACGATGAGCAACGACCCATCAAATGATGGTCTCATTATGAACCATCGAACATTTCTCAGACTTGTAACGCTCAAATTCGACCAGAAAACGTCTCCAAAATGGTGTCGTAAGCAGTGTACGTACTTACCCTAAGTAGTGGCACGTGAAATAATGGTCTCAGTTATGCCACAGCGAGATTACCTTGGACTTCTCACGGGCAATTGTTTTAAGAAAAAACCTCCGTAATGGCGTCGTAAACAGTACATTTGTCATCGCACCAGACATCCACAATTAACTCCACGCTTACAATAAACAACGGCACGTCAAAACAGCGGAATCAACAAGCTGAAACAAGATAGGTCTTCCGCTCGGAATTTCGACCTCTTAAGCCTCTAAGATTGCAATCTCTTCTCTTTCCGTGTAGTTTGGGATCCTCGTGAGGCCAATGTATCGAAAATTCACAGATTTTGCTTCCTAGCTTCTGAGCCGTGCGACTTTTGAAGACGGTACTTCCACTAGTGTGTTAACGGTACCATTCATATCGTATCGTGTAGGCAGCCATTTGCAACAACACTCTCCTGTCCAGGCTACCACATGAGATGACAACATTGTTTTCGCTTAAACACATACTACCAGCGCTTGCCTCTCACTTTGGAGGTCGCAGGTTCGATCCCCATTTGGGAAGACAAACACCCGATTTTTCCGGGCGCTCTCCAGTTCACCCAACTGGAGGAAGGCAAAGGCAGCGAGTGAGAGGAGTGGGCACCGCCCTTATAAACTGGCCAGAGAGTAGTTGAGATCTCTAACTCCGCCCTTATAAACTGGCCAGAGAGTAGTTGAGATCTCTAACACCGCCCTTATAAACTGGCCAGAGAGTAGTTGAGATCTCTAACACCGCCCTTATAAACTGGCCAGAGAGTAGATGAGATCTCTAACACCGCCCTTATAAACTGGCCAGAGAGTAGTTGAGATCTCTAACACCGCCCTTATAAAGCTGGCCAGAGAGTAGTTGAGATCTCTAACACCGCCCTTATACACTGGCCAGAGAGTAGTAGAGATCTCTAACACCGCCCTAATAAACTGGCCAGAGAGTAGTTGAGATCTCTAACACCGCCCTTATAAAGCTGGCCAGAGAGTAGTTGAGATCTCTAACACCGCCCTTATACACTGGCCAGAGAGTAGTTGAGATCTCTAACACCGCCCTTATAAACTGGCCAGAGAGTAGTTGAGATCTCTAACACCGCCCTTATAAACTGGCCAGAGAGTAGTTGAGATCTCTAACACCGCCCTTATACACTGGCCAGAGAGTAGTTGAGATCTCTAACACCGCCCTTATAAAGCTGGCCAGAGAGTAGTTGAGATCTCTAACACCGCCCTTATACACTGGCCAGAGAGTAGTAGAGATCTCTAACACCGCCCTAATAAACTGGCCAGAGAGTAGTTGAGATCTCTAACACCGCCCTTATAAAGCTGGCCAGAGAGTAGTTGAGATCTCTAACACCGCCCTTATACACTGGCCAGAGAGTAGTTGAGATCTCTAACACCGCCCTTATACACTGGCCAGAGAGTAGTTGAGATCTCTAACACCGCCCTTATACACTGGCCAGAGAGTAGTTGAGATCTCTAACACCGCCCTTATACACTGGCCAGAGAGTAGTTGAGATCTCTAACACCGCCCTAATAAACTGGCCAGAGAGTAGTTGAGATCTCTAACACCGCCCTTATAAACTGGCCAGAGAGTAGTTGAGATCTCTAACGTCTCGCTCCCCTTCCACCAAAACATGATTATGAAATACCTTTACATACCAGAAATCCGCGCAATGGCTTGAAAAAGATGTTGTTGTTTTTTTTTACCGTTTTTTTAATTTTTTTATTCTGAATTTTGGAACGTGGAAGTCTCTTTGTTTTTGGAGTTACACAATGGCTTATTTCTGTGCAGAGTGGGAATTTGTTTGATAAAATAAATTTCGCAAATGACGGTAGTGTCAAGACCTGCGAGCTAGACCCCCTGCCAGGCTTCCTCTTCACCAAGTGTCTGGACAAGCTCCTGCCGTCTATCACAGATATCATCAACATATCCCTGGCCACAGGCGTCGTTCCCGACTGCTTCAAGTCTGCCGTTGTCCGCCCACTCATCAAGAAGCCCGGCCTTGACGTCAACGAGTTGAAGAACTACCGTCCTGTGTCCAACCTGCCCTTCCTCTCCAAGCTTCTGGAGCGTATCATACTGGAGCAGTTGAGCGCCCACCTGTCTCGGAACTCGCTGATGCCAGTGTACCAGTCAGCGTACCGCCCTCACCAAATAAGCAGGAGACTGCGAATCACCACGGACCTCCTGAACGCAACAGATAGCGGTCTCGTCTCTGCCCTTGTGCTGCTGGACCTTTCCGCGGCCTTCGACACGATCGACCACCAGCTACTCGTCGATCGCCTCAGTTCCACGTTCGGCATTCACGACACCGCCCTCTCTTGGTTCAGGAACTACCTCCAGAACCGCTCTCAGACTGTCACCACTGATTCGTTCTCTTCTCAGCCTGTCCCTGTCCGCTTCGGCGTCCCACAAGGATCTGTCCTCGGCCCTGTCCTTTTCACCCTGTACGCCCAACCCCTCTCCCTGGTCATCGAACGCCACGGCCTGAACTACAACTCCTTTGCCGATGACACGCAGCTCCAGAACAGCGCCAAGCCGGAGGACGTTGACGATCTCCTTGGATCCATCTCCAGTTGTTTCACTGACATCAAGAACTGGATGACTGAGAACAAGTTGAAGCTGAACAGTGAGAAGACGGAGGCCCTTCTCGTTGGAACACGACAGAAGATTGCTTCCCTCACTGTGACCGACCTCCAGCTGGATGACGCGACTGTTCCATTCTCCCCTGCTGGCAAGAGCCTTGGCGTCTTTCTCGACTCCACTCTCTCCATGCAGACACACATCTCCTTCATCATCAAGACCTGCTTTTTCCACCTACGACGCATCGCCTCCATCCGTCGCTACCTCACCCACGACGCCTGTGTCAAGCTGGTTGTCTCCCTCATCTTCAGTCGTCTGGACTACTGCAACTCCCTTCTGGCTGGCCTCCCCGCCTCATCCATTCATGGCCTACAACGAGTCCAGAACGCCGCTGCCAGGCTGACGTTGAGGAAGACGAAGCCAGACCACATCGCCCCCCTACTTCGCTCCTTGCACTGGCTCCCTGTCAACACCCGAATCTCCTACAAACTGTCCACTCTGGTCTACAAGTGTCTCAACGACTCTGCTCCCGAGTACCTTCAATCCTCCCTGGACCTGTACACCCAGCCCTCCGACCGTCCCCTTCGTTCTGCTGCTGACCCACTCCGCCTCCACATCTCTCGCTCGAAACTCGCATCTGCTGGTCAGCGTGCATTTCCCTCCGCGGGCCCCTCCGTCTGGAACTCCCTGCCGCTTGAGCTTCGCCAGAGCCCCTCTCTTGACGCGTTCAAGTGTAGGTTGAAGACTCAGTTCTTCCCGTAGCTGGCTGCGACTTTCATGCTCGACGTGATGTGTTGTGCCCCAAAAGACATTCTTGTGCTGTGCTCTGTGAGAGGGATTTTCTTTGTGCTTAATATTATTTTGTTTGGACCTAGCTATTGATGTGTACATTGTTGTTAAACAGTTGTTTGTTGCATGTTTACCAGGGTTTGCTAGTGTGTGATAGGGTTCGTGTCCGTCTGAAGATGTTAGTTTCTTTGTTAGTCCTGTGTTGACAACTCTTCGACAAGCGCTTAGAACTGTACCCACGGAATACGCGCTATATAAGCTTCATATTGATTGATTGATTGATTGAAATCACTTCCGCAAAGTGCCCGCTTTGCACGGGAAGCAGCAGGCTGTGGACTGTTGGTATATATCCAAGTTGAAGGATGTTCTTGTTTCCATGCACAAGCTTAATCTGGTTTGTAGTGGTTGATATGATCGTGTATGCGGGTACCTTTAACATGTTCGATGTTTGGAGCAAGACGTCTAAGAAGTAAAGCATTGAGGGTTATGACCATGGGAGGTGGTTAACTCGACATTGATTTGTACAACAGAAAAATTACAGAGATCGCACTTGTGATCAGGAAGATGTGAAGGTGGTATGTCTGGTAGCTGAGTTGTTACCTTTAACATGTGAAGGTGGTATGTCTGGTAGCTGAGTTGTTACCTTTAACATGTGAAGGTGGTATGTCTGGTAGCTGAGTTGTTACCTTTAACATGTGAAGGTGGTATGTCTGGTAGCTGAGTTGTTACCTTTAACATGTGAAGGTGGTATGTCTGGTAGCTGAGTTGTTACCTTTAACATGTGAAGGTGGTATGTCTGGTAGCTGAGTTGTTACCTTTAACATGTGAAGGTGGTATGTCTGGTAGCTGAGTGGTTACCTTTAACATGTTTGGACCAAGCTGTCTTAAAAGTAAAGCATTGAAGGTTATGACCTTGACAGTCGGTTAACCCGACATTGTTCTGTATTTGGGGAATTCCCGAAAATTACAGAGAGCGTACTTTTGATGAGGAGTAACAGAGGTGGGTGGGTGTGAGGAGGTCTATAGTAGCTGAGTTAACAGAGCATTGCTCTTGTCACCCTCAGGTGGTGGGGGTGAGGAGGCCTATAGTAGCTGAGTTAACAGAGCATTGCTCTTGTCACCCTCAGGTGGTGGGGTGAGGAGGCCTATAGTAGCTGAGTTAACAGATCATTGCTCTTGTCACCCTCAGGTGGTGGGGGTGAGGAGGCCTATAGTAGCTGAGTTAACAGAGCATTGCTCTTGTCACCCTCAGGTGGGTGGGTGTGAGGAGGTCTATAGTAGCTGAGTTAACAGAGCATTGCTCTTGTCACCCTCAGGTGGTGGGGTGTGAGGAGGCCTATAGTAGCTGAGTTAACAGAGCATTGCTCTTGTGACCCTCAGGTGGTGGGGTGTGAGGAGGCCTATAGTAGCTGAGTTAACAGAGTATTGCTCTTGTCACCCTCAGGTGGTGGGGTGTGAGGAGGCCTATAGTAGCTGAGTTAACAGAGCATTGCTCTTGTGACCATCAGGTGGTGGGGTGAGGAGGCCTATAGTAGCTGAGTTAACAGAGCATTGCTCTTGTCACCCTCAGGTGGTGGGGGTGAGGAGGCCTATAGTAGCTGAGTTAACAGAGCATTGCTCTTGTGACCCTCAGGTGGTGGGGTGTGAGGAGGCCTATAGTAGCTGAGTTAACAGAGCATTGCTCTTGTGACCCTCAGGTGGTGGGGTGTGAAGAGGCCTATAGTAGCTGAGTTAACATATCATTGCTCTTGTCACCCTCAGGTGGTGGGGGTGAGGAGGTCTATAGTAGCTGAGTTAACAGAGCATTGCTCTTGTCACCCTCAGGTGGTGGGGGTGAGGAGGCCTATAGTAGCTGAGTTAACATATCATTGCTCTTGTCACCCTCAGGTGGTGGGGGTGAGGAGGCCTATAGTAGCTGAGTTAACAGACCATTGCTCTTGTCACCCTCAGGTGGTGGGGTCGAATATAAACCGGAACGGACACGGTTCTTCTTTATGTAATAGCCCAGGGACGGTATCCATGTCTCACATCCGTGTCACCGCCGTGGCATGTAAAACAGTTCAGTCATTCTGCCTGTCACGTTTCAATATATCACTTAAGGTGATTATGAACCGGTTAATTACTACTAATTAACTAACCACACCACGATCCACTCTCGCAGGCATACAATTAAATAGAGTCAACAAAAGTATAAGTTTCAGACGCCTGTTTATGTATAAACTCTCCACCTCCCTCGAGCCTTCACTCAAAATATGTTCCTTTTACGTTCTCAACACGTAAAAAAACCAGTGTTCACTGACAAAATGCCAGTAGTATATAGACAATTATAGTAACACGCTGAACCCGTGTAAATATAGTTAAATGCGAATGTTCTGTTCGAAAAGCTCTAGTTCGTGCAGGTGTCACACACCCCACGTTGTCACTACTCCAATGAAATCACAGATACGAAAAGACAACGGTGGTCAACGGGGTGCGTACGACATGGTGCACTTAGCTTTATCTCTGCTGCTGCTGCTTAGCCGGTATGCTGGTTAGTCGGTTCGCTGGTTAGCCGGTTCGCTGGTTAGCCGGTTCGCTGGTTAGCCGGTCCGCTGGTTAGCCGGTCTCCTGGTTAGCCGGTCTCCTGGTTAGCGTAGCTTCAACAGGTCCCGCCAAAGTCAGCCGTGCAGATGTTACAGGAACGTAACGAAACGAAACGAAACGAAGGCTGCAAACAGAAAGCATCGGTGCACTAAACATGTCAGCTACCCCTCACCCACCACCTTTAAACATGTCATCTTTAAATATCTCATCGAGCACGTGGGCCTGCACAAAACGGACTTTTTACAACAACAAAACAGTCATTTTCCGTCCTTCTCTCCCTATCTGCAAAAACCATATACAGATTAGTATTTTAGCGTCACAGAGAGTAAATTATGCGCTAACCTGGAAAGAACAACAGAGAGTATTTCATTCCACAACACAGACTCATCAACAGCGTTAAATAATGATTTATTACCTCAAAATCCTATGATTGTACTCTCAATGGAAGCAAAGTCCGCCTCCTCCCTGGAACAGCCTCTGTTCGTCAACAGTGACCAAAAACCTCCAGAACCCCTTGTCGAATCCTTATGCGAAAGCCATCGCCGACGAAGGAAAGTTGACGACTTGTCCTCAGCAAAGTACTGGCAGTGAGACAGGAAAAACTAGTGGAAGCTCCCCTAGAGTGCCGAATACAATATTCGGTGAAAAACCATCATACTCTAGAAACTGTGTATTAGATCCTTCCCCTTCTGCCGCTGGGTGTCAAGTGCGCCGCCCTTGTGTCTCTCCCAGACAACCTAGCCAATAACACGTGACTGACCTTGTCACAAAACCAGTCCAGCTATACACAATTCTGCCTCCCAAGCAGAAAAAAGACACGAGAAACTCAATCCCTGAAAATCCCGTGTGCGCTGTCAGCGAAAAACCGTCAGCCCTATGACAGCAGAAACCTCCACTGTAAAACTCGTGCGCTACAAAACATCCGTGCTGATTGAGCACTGTCAGCAAACTCTGCTGTAGCCCAATATCACGTACAGGCGCTTTCTATCATAATCGACCAAGAACAGGCACTCCACTGAGTGACACTTTCTTGGTCTCTGTCACCCGATCGTGACACTGCCCAAAGTGCAGGTGGCTGCATGTCTGCCTCTCTATAAATCAGTCGGTTTGCTTGATACTTTAATATTTCGTGACATCTGTCTGCCTCTCTATAAATCAGTCGGTTTGCTTGATTCTTTAATATTTCGTGACATCTGTCTGCCTCTCTATAAATCAGTCGGTTTGCTTGATACTTTTATATTTCGTGACATCTGTCTGCCTCTCTATAAATCAGTCGGTTTGCCTGATACTTTGATATTTCGTGACATCTGTCTGCCTCTCTATAAATCAGTCGGTTTGCTTGATACTTTTATATTTCGTGACATCTGTCTGCCTGTTTGCCTGCTTGGCTGTGTGACCGTCTGTGTTTGTATCGTTCATGTCGTTGTGAGTATGTGTGTGTGTGTGTGTGTGTGTGTGTGTGTGTGTGTGTGTGTGTGTGTGTGTGTGTGTGTGTGTGTGTGTGTGTGTGTGTGTGTGTGTGTGTGTGTGTGTGTGTGTGTGTGTGTGTGTGTGTGTGTGTGTGTGTGTGTGTGCGAGTCTGCATCAATATCCACATTACCAGAGACAACATTCTACTAACCAGGAAAGCTACAGAGAAAGCTATCAAGACTTACGAATGAAATCACCAGTCCGGTCATCAACCAAGTTCATTCATTCTGTTACTATCTGATGAACAAACGGAACAGCGATTTGTCTGATTTGCGGTAATTTGTCTGTTGTGTGGTATCTAGACGCGCAAGGAATTGTGGGTTGTCCAGGAAGGTGTACAAAATCGTCTGCTGGACTGGATGTGTCATTTGCATGAAAGCGTGGGAATACCTAGGAAGTTTTAAAGTTCAACATGCTGTGTCAGAAAGGTCTCGCCTTTGTTTATTATCATAGCATATAGGGTGCATCTAAAGCTCGTAATTCGTTTCTGAAATGTTACTGAATGTCAAAGTTTGCCAAACCACAGAAACACACATGCACACGCACTCATAGGCTACACACACAAGGGCACATACACACACACAGACAAACACACACACACACACACACGTACACAAGCGCGCGCACACACACACACACGTACACACACACACACCCGCGCGCGCTCACACACACACTCCTCACACAGACGCACGCACGCACATACGTATATATATATGTTACAGGGAATAACAAAATTTAGGGAATAAGCTTAATCACTGAAATTTTAAGGGAATAGGCTTATTCCCTGTTTCAACTGGGGAGTAAGCTTATTCCCTAAAAAAATCAGGGATTTAGCTTGTACCCTGAAATGGGAGATCATTTTTTTGGCTTATTCCCTGATTAGTTTAAAGCACACAAACAGAAACACTAATACAAGATTTGTTGCTTTAAACATTGGTTTATTCATGAATACACAAGGATCAAAATACAAGATAAAAATATTGCTGCACACAAACAATGAAAGCCCTAATAAGAAGTGGGCAACATGTCAAAACATTTACATATTCTGCGGACTGGTTGATATGAACACGAACGTATACATTCAAATCATGCAAAGTACAGATTGTATAAATTTGAACATGAAAATCACCTACAGTGACTTGACTTCATACTTTATCCGCGACTTGAAGCAAACAATTGAAGTCCAAAGCTCTGTTTTTTTATTTCTTCAATCTACCACAGCACGTTCAAAGTGTGATCTTCAATTTTTGTTGGAGCACGTCAAGAGGGCATGGCATCTTGAGTTGCAAGCCATGCGCACACACACACATACACACACACACATACACATAAACACCCCCACACACACCCAAGCACACACACACAGGTGATCAAATAGAGCTTAAACAATGACCACGAGTTGATTTACCAAGCGGCTTGAATTACCAAGCGGCTGCAAATACCCACGAGGGTTTATTTTCCAGTAATCAATGAGTTGTCGTCATTGTTTAAGCTATTTACACAACGAACAACACGGGTCGAACATGCAGTCATGCAGACGACATTTTGCAGGCAATTTCATTTCAGCCTAATCACTCGGAGTGTCAATTGCGCGTCATTTAAATAGTCCCCATTCTTTTAATTTATTCTTAGTCTCCGACTCGTCGGCATTATACTTGTCTTGTCTAAATATCGGACCCTATTGCTACGATACGAATACGAATACGAATACGAATACTTTATTGTCTCATACAGAGAAATTTCAGTGTGGTGCACATTAAAAGACAAAACAAATAATAAGACAACAGATAAAAATACCATACGAAGCATTACTACACTCGCGCACGCATATGTACACTAACAGGAATAGTAACATGATTCCAAATAGGTTAATTGCCGTCAGCTTTAGCTAAAAGATGAAAACACAATTGCGTTTATATAGCTATTCTGACATTACATTCTGTGTTAAAATCATGTTTTTGTCAGCAACAAGGACCAGAATGGTCCATGTCGTTGATTGCAGACGACGGTTCCCTTTCCGCATGAAGCCACGGAAATAACCAAACATTGAAAAACCCACGGACATGCATTACGGGGAAAACTCGGGATAACCGGAGGTTTAGCATTACGTCAATATGCTAGGAATCATATGACGTCATGACGTATCATGCTTGCCTACGTAGATTGTATGTTCGAAAGTCTGACTTCTGTTGGGAATTCGCGTGGTGAAGACTGCGGTAAATCTGTAGATGATAAGAGAACAAGGATTGTCTCAGAAGAAACGACTAAATGTTTCAGACCGGTAACTTCATTTCAACATTGCACTATTCACGACTTTCCGACCTTGACATTGAAGCTAGGGTCATATGGGCGTTGGCATCATTGTCCAATCAGAAATAGTCAATGATCATCTCCGAAGTGTGTTCCGGTCCGGAACGCAAAACAGTTTGCGCAGAAAAAGAGAACGTGGTTTGACAACTAAAGGGCATTTTGACCGGCTCGCACTACAGCATCGTTCAAATGTGGGAGAACGACACATCAGTTCTGACAAATAGCCAGTGGTTACCAACATGAGAAACTGGGGATAGGAATCGTAAAGTAAGTTTGAAGCGGCCCTGACGCTGTTTGTACGTCAATCCGGAGAGAAGCTATCGTACTAGGCCCCAGGTGACATTTCGTCAAGTACCACTCCCAGTGTGCCGACTCTATGGGCCTCCCCCCGCCAAACTGCTACCCCCGCTGGCAGGGCAAGCGGTTCGACTTAAGGTGACTGCAGGACAAGTTCGATTTTGCAAGCTAAAAATAAATGTTCTACTACCTTGTCAGTCTAGATCTGGAACTCATGAAACAGCACTTTTCAAATCCCCATAAAGTGAGCTGGTGTTTTTCTAGATCTAAGCATCGACCGAATTCAATAGAAATGTTCCTTGCATGGCATAATTATTTACCTAAATCTGTTATTAAGTTTGTTGAAAATCAAAGTATTCGTTTTTTGTTTGTTCGCGTGTCTGGTTTTTGTTTAGTCGATTAGCTTACACGATGTGTGGCTTTTTATTTTGTAAGGGTGGTTTAGCATGTATAAAATGAGACCTAGACCACATACGCCATGAAAGTAGAGTTCCCCGTTCAATACCAAGATTGCTAGTATTAAATATTCAGACAACTTTTGGATAAATGTGTGGGGCTATGGTGTTGCAGTGGTAGATTGTTTGCACGGGTATGTAGGTAGGTACGTGTACATCCGTGTGCTTTTGTGCAGGCATTTGTGAAGCAGGAACATGCAACATTTTTGACAAACATCAGGGTTGTGTGTGCGTGTTTGTGTGTGTGTGTGTGTGTGTGTGTGTGTGTGTGTGTGTGTGTGTGTGTGTGTGTGTGTGTGTGTGTAAGCTTACATCCAGCACAAAAAGCTTCAGCTCTACTTCACCAGTCAAAGACAAACGCATTGCTTTATTCAGCTTTCGACACATATATTATAATTATTCACTCGATCAGAATCGAACCCTCTTCAGAAAAAATAACATATTGATTCTACACAACAAATGGTATTGCCATATGCTATGAACGATGAAGACTAGCAACCGAGACAGATGAGGCATCAAGTTTCTTAGCCTTTTAGCCTCTTAATAGTCTTATGTTGCATACATGTCATTTTTTTTTTATATCTCCTGATTACTGACCAGAAAGGTACAAACATCGATTCTGCAACTACCTCGTAAACTTCTTGATCGCTAATACACCAGAACTTGATACAGTATGCAACACTCAAAGGCTTGATTACCTGTGTTGCATTAAAACGACAGAAGGAATTAAAAGACCATATGTAACTGAGAGGAACCGATGTATTCAAGTTCAGAACGAAGCAGTTTCTGCCTCAGAGCCTGTATCTCATGCTATGGAGCCACTAGAAGAGAAATGTCTGGCGTAGTTTGACCCAACAGACAGAGAAGTCAAGGGGGGTAATCTATCGACAGCAGTTGTATTGCTGGTTTGTATTTCATCTTACAAACCATTCTTATTAACTTGTATAAATAGTTTATCACTTCAGTAAACACTTATCTATTTTGAAGATTACGTAATTTTTACACACACACACACACACACACAAAAAATCGCAATTCAATATTTCACGCAAATTTTATTAATCCGCAAACAATTTAGCATGAACAAGTGTTATGTTAGGGAGAGAGTACGAGTGCGTAGTTAGACATATTTTGAGTGGAGTAGCAAAAATGCTTTAGCCTTAGTACACATTATGTTATTGAACTGCTTAGCGGAGATTTACAGATCAATTATACGGCGGTGAAAGACTGGTCTCTAGTACGGTCTATACATACAAAATAAAAAATAAAAATAAAAAAACCAACACAAAAAAGGTTTGTGTTGCACGTAGGATTTAAGTATTTAATTGAATAGAAAAGGCAACATCGGAATAAAAACTAGGGGGGGCTTTTAGAGGTGTAGTTGTTGGACTGTAGTGTAGAGGCTGATTGGCAGTGCTATGGGGTGAGGGTGGAGCTGGGGCGGAGAATATATCGTATGTAATTGAATAGCATGATCAGTTAGACTAGAGTTAAAAACTATTTTGATCGCCACAAACATTACATAATGTGAAATCACAAGCATGTTACTGTACCTTTCGTTTTGCCATTGAGATTGGTAGAAGGCAATGTTGAGTGGTGAACACAAGTTGCATTGATCACTGCATCACCATGTGGTCAATCCCCTTTGATCTGCAGATTGCACCAGCACAAACCAACACAGTGTTATGATCGTAAACAGCCCACATGGCCAATAAATCTAAGAACACAAACACTAGATAGATCTAATCGGAGAGCCTGCAAACCGAGTCATGCTTTTGAAATTCAATGAAAATCTGTTCAATGAAGCAGATAGATATATCCTTGCGATTGTTTTTGCAAGCAGATAAATGTTTGAACTTCACTTATTCCGTTTTCATTCAAAAAATTGATATTTTGCAAGATCCGTGCCAATGAGCTGAACAAACAATCAAAATCAAGCAAGTGGTACATTCTTGAAGACAAAATTCAGTCACGCAAACAAACTGAAGGGAAAAAATCTAGCTTACTGCTGTACTGATTTCGCCAAATAAATGCATTTGCATGCCGAAGTTATTCCTGCTTTGATTCCAATCATTCTAATTGATCTGAATGCAAATAATATACGTAAACGAGCTGATCAAAATGAGTAACATTGCACCTGCCTTTAGACTGTTCTGCGAAAGCGAAGGTCGTCTGCGACTGGAGATTTTGAAGTCGAACAGCGTCGTTTCTTCACTCTCAGCGGTTGTCTTCATCGGAAAAGTGAAAAGCCTGACTTGCAATCTAGCGAAAGACACATTCTGTCTTTCCGTTCGGGCGTTGTTTTTGTGTACAATCTCTGAAAATGTTATTTCGAAAAAGGCGGCCGTCATTATTTTGGGGTTTCCGCCTAGTGGTGTTTTAAACCGGTTTCAGACCGGAACACACTTCGGAGATGAAAACAAAATGGCAGCCCCCATGAAATCCGAAAGGTCAAGCAAAAAAGTCGTGAATATAATGGACGTTCTATGTGACAGGAGAGTTTGCTGATTTTGTGTTAAACATTGGAGAGATCGTCTGCTAGAATCAGAGATAGGTCGCTACAGATTGCAGCTTCTGGAAATTTGCAAGGTTTGTTGCCTGTTAAAGAACTGGATTTTACACGTAATGTATGTCATGTACAGTAAGCAACAACAAAAACACACACAAAGCAAATGGCATCGTCTGTCGACTAGTCACAGAAACAAACCTGGCGAGGTATGCGTGTACTTTATACACGTCAGCCATTGTTGTTACAGTTTTGAGTCAACGTTGTATTCTTCCGCAACAGGGTCCAATCGTCTGGGTTTGAAATGATGTCATGTTCTAAAAATAAATTCTAGTATTGATTATTTGTTAGCCCTCTTTATTCAAACTTCGAATAATCCACGTGTGATTTTTGGGTGAAAAGTAGTTCGTTCTAATTTCTCACTTGTCTAAACATAATCAATTAGATTTAATCCACTCCTCGGTTGCATTACAGGAGTTGTATAAAGTGTATTAATACACAGTGTCGCTGTGATCAAAAACACAATGTGAATGGAAAGCCCAAGGTGACATCGACCAGACAAGAAGACAGAAAAGCGAAGCGATTTTATCTTTTATACATACTTTTGCTTTGATTGTGTTTCCAGTTCTCTTTTCTAAAACGTTCGTATCTGTTTAGTTCGACTGCACCAAGAAATGTATGTTCTCTCAATACGAGAACAATACGTGCAGTGAAGAACAAAAACTCGTTTGAAATCGGAACTGTTACAAACAAAAACGTAATTACTTCCGAGCGGCTAAACTGTCATATTCAATTACAGCATGCAGAAATTATGACACTCGAATCTGTCATCTGAACAAACAAAGTGCAAAAGAAACTCAAAAGTAGTTAAACAAAACTTAGCAAAACGATGGGATAAAAGAAGAAGACGAAGAAGAAGACGGAGATGAAGACGAAGAAGAAGAAGAAGAAGAAGAAGAAGAAGAAGAAGAAGAAGATGGTTGCAGTGTGAATTAAATTAAAGGACTTTTTCTTCTTCTTCTGCGTTCATGGGCTGCAACTCCCACGTATACACTCGTGTTTTTGCACGAGTGGATGTTTACGTGTATGACCGTTTTTACCCCGCTATTTAGGCAGCCATACGCCGCTTTCGGACGAAGCATGCTGGGTATTTTCGTGTTTCTATAACCCACCGAACTCTGACATCGATTACAGGATCTTTTCCGTGCGCACTTGGTCTTGTGCTTGTGTGTAAACACGAAGGGGGACAAGGCACTAGCAGGTCTGCACATAAGTTGACCTGGGAGATTGGAAAAATCTCCACCCTTAACCAACCAGGCGCGGCCGGGATTCGAACCCACGACCTTCCGCTTGGGAGGCCGGGGTCTTACCACTAGGCCATTGCGCCCGTCGAAAAAAGACTTTTAAAAACATTGTATAAGAGTTATTAACCGTAAAGTGCCGTGTGATCGCCCACCACCGTATAAACGATCACCCCCCCCACCCCCACCCCCCCCCCTCCCACCCCTGCTCCCATCCTACCAAATGGATCGAATAGAGTATGGTGGGCAGAGATATTTCAGTTTTTAATATTCATGACGTCACGTGTGTGATTGACTGCTTTCAGGTTAGTATTCATGACGTCAGGTGTGGGCTTGGTCGCATCCAGATTCAATACTCATTATATACATGAGGTCAAGTGTGTGATTGGCTGCATCCAGGTTAGTATTCATGACTTCACGTTTGAGATTGGTTGCATCCAGGTCGCGAGTGTGCTTTGACTGACAGGCATAATCAGATCGGAAGGGTACATTGTAAACGAGTGCTTTCCACTATAAAAACGAGGTCTGTATGTTTTGTACATACGTCAATATTGTTAAACGATACCAAATAAGATACATCTTTGAGTTGAAGAAATACGGTTGAAATATGATTATCATCAGCTGCACATTTTTTTCTTACAGAAAAATGGCGACGGGTATATTTTTAGATCCCACGGATAGTCAAAAAAGAAATCCACAAACTTCCGGTGTCTTTTATGCCCAGGACAAATAGGGCATGACGAAGCGAGAGAGTTTTGTTGTTTATTCGTGCGTGTGTGTGTGTTTCTGTGTGCGTGTTTCTGTGTGCGTGTTTGTGTGTGTGTGTGTGTGTGTGTGTGTGTGTGCGTGCGTGCGTGCGTGCGTGTGTGTGTGTGTGTGTGTGTGTGTGTGTGTGTGTGTGATTACGTGCGTGCGTGCGTGAGAGTGGTTTTTACGTGTGTGTGTGTCTGACAGCCTGCCTGTCAGCGTTTGAGCGCGTGCTTGCGTGCGTGTGTGACAAAATCACTCAAAAATCAGACCTGCACAGTCAAACATTACTTGCATGTGATAATATCGCTTTAAACGTAGTGTAATAATCTGATAAAAACAGAATGCAGCAGCTGCGGTAGATGATTGATGTCAGGCTAGAAAATAAGCTTCCAGGCTATTATCTGGTCTTTGTGTGTTAGAAGCATGATATTCATACGTAACTTAATCAGTCACGGGCAATGGCCAAAGGCAAAAGAAAGGGATCATACAAACATATGATTTGTGAACATTTATGTAAAACACATTGGATCCTTCAATTTAAAAAAGAAAATTGTATAGAAAAGAGAAAAAGTATGATGTGTGGAAGGGAAGCGAGTGGGTGCAATGGATAGGAAGTGTTTGTTGTACCCTCCTAAAAATATCGGAACAATCATTTGATAAATAAATCACATAAAACGGAGGCATGCACGTGCAGTTTAACTAATGATTGAAATTAAGCTAATACTGATTTTGCTTCCATTCGCATGATTCGGCACAATACTTCTTAATTAAAGCTAAAACATTCTTAAGCAGTTTCCACTCTCATCTTTAAAACAATATATATCACGTTTTAAGCCATATATTCGCATTCAGTCTTTGCTGATTTATTAAACCATCCTTGTGCAATGGTCGAGGTGAGACAGACTTGCTTTTTGTCTTCTATAATTGTAAAGAAAAACATATCACTTAAACAACCATAACTCACAGAAATAAAACATATCTTTTAAGGCCTAAAAAAAATAGGTGTGGTTACAGTAACCCGACCTACCCTATTTTTAGGGGCCGACCCTATAACTTTTTATTACATTTGTCAAAAAAAAACACCACACACACAAGAAAACGAGTGCAGAAAACGCAATGAAAGCAAAAGCGCCCGAGTCGCACACTTATTTCCCTGTCAAGTAGGTTTAATTTGTACACATTAGAAAAAACAGTTTTAAAAAAAAAGTGATTGCCTACCTTCCTACCCTATTTTTTTGGCTATGTTACCGTAACCACACCTATTTTTTTGTTTTTGCCTAAACAACAATAACTCAGAAAAACAATAAGTAGACTCCACACATCTGTAAGCCTACTCACGTCTTTACGAGGAAGACGACCTTTTTGCAAGATTTGTGAAGAAAAACGTATATACGAGCCTGCTCGTTTCTTCTGTCCTGCTTGTAATCTATGTCAATGCAAGAGTATTCAATTCCACTTTTAATGTATGGTTTCTTGCTATTTAAGACTTTACTTCTGCTTCAATCAATGTAAGAACAAAACGTATACCTTTTCGAAGACTTTTATCAAAATTATGTTGTTTTTATATACGAGATTTAATGGGGACCAAAAGGATTTTTTTCTTTATAATTATATTCAAGTACTCTTCATTCAATGTTTTATGGGTCACACTTAAAGGTGAGGAGTTATACAATTCTTATGAACATCATCCAAGTGCTGCATATTTTGCTCTATAACTGAATTGTATAGAAACCATTATTAGAGGAAGTGCTTACATTAAAAGACAAATGAAAGTATAAGAGATGCCGAATATTCCAAACTGTCTTATTTGGATAGCATGTAAAACAATTTTAATAAAAACACGATAATTTTTTTTAAATGGGGGAGATGAGGGGGATGGGGGGGGGGAGGGGGGGTGGGACAAGACACCTCCGAAGCTGGAACAACTTATCCAAAGCGGGATGGTGTTCCTTGCCCGTTGTTGTTGTTGTTGTTGTTGTTGTTGTTGTTGTTGTTGTTGTTGTTGTTGTTGTTGTTGTTGACATACTGGTTTTTGTTTAGCAACGTTAATTAAAGACTGGTTCACATCACACTCAAAACCTAGCGTCGCAAGGTTTCTGGAAATCGTCAGGAGAATAACCCAATGACGGCCCTTACAGGGAAATATGAATATATTGTTAAAACAAACATTCGAAACAAGCAGACATGGTATCAAAAAACAAATCAACAGCTTGAATCGAATTGCTTATGACATTGACTGACGAGTGCGACATTTCTTAATCGTGCATTGATTCATGCAGTTGATGTGATCAATGTTTAATTCTTTTTATTTATCAACAGTACAATCGTAAGTATTAAAACGACAAGTCCGCAGCTCATAGTGGTGTCTTCAAAGTAAAACTGACAACAAAGATCAACATGAACATGGAGAACAGTCAGGATTCACTTTATTCATCATGGAGAAGATGATTCGCGGGTGATTCAGGGCAGAATTCCTTCAAGTGAAAAATGAGTGGCTGTGTTATGTCACTTCACCAATCTTGTTCAGGCATGGGAATTTGTATCGTATCCGAGGATTTTCAAAAAAACAATTCCTCTTCCGAGAAAACAAAATCGAAAACAAAAAATCGAGGAACAAAAAAGATAATCCACCTATAGTATGACCAATGGCCTCCAAAAAAAACGTGCCTTCGTTCATTAAGATTCCGCCCGCGTGAGTCACTTTTGTGTCTTCAAATAGTATCAATTCCGCGAAAGGATTAAACAAAATACTAAACATGTATTAAATATGGTCAGTTTTTTTGCCGTGTAAAATTCATGAAACATACTCCCAAAATGGACCAGATTGCACAGATTTGAGGAGGAGGAGGAGGAGGAGGAGGAGGAGGGGGAGGAGAAGGCGGAGCTGGGAGAAAGGGCTGTTGCGAATCAAACAACCATGTATGTGTGATCGTATGAGCTATATGCAGCCATCCTAACTTGTTCTATGCATGACCTCAGCAGATTAGTAACCCGACATGGCTCCGTCAGACAGCCCACTACATTTCATCCCGATATTGTCTATTAAGCCCCCGAAAATATTGAAGATGAATTGAGTCATGCCCCGTTATCAGATCACCATTTGGCTATGTATAGCGCAAGAAAGGACAAAAAACTTCCCATTCACACACCAACCCAATCAAAATCGCAAACATCATTCCGTAATGTCTCCCCATCCCAGGAAAAAATAACTCTGGAAAGACGGCGAGAGTGGCCCGCCCTTTGCTGGCTGGCTGCCATCAATCAAAGATGGCGCTGTTTTCGGCGATGGCCTACCCCCTGAGACATGGGGGTTCCTCTTCTTCGCGCCTGTCTCCTGGGGTAATCACTTTGCAAACTGTTATTAAGCCGTCGTCTCAGTGCGATAGGTTTCTTGAACTGTTGTTGTCACACACTCGGCTTTTTCGTTAAAGGGATGCTATTGGTCTGGCCGTTTGGAGGGAGTTTCTGGCAAATTTGACGAATCTGAACAATTCTGGGGAAAGGGTAACTTGCCCTTTTAAAGGAACAGAAGCAAAGAAGTCGACACAGCGTTCAAGAAAGAAAGAGGTGAAGTGTTAATGAATGTAGAATACTAACACAATGTCGCATTGTCCCATATCTAAGGCACGAAAAATTAAGTTTGTTTGCAATGACAATATGCAGAACATGTAGAAAAAACAAATGTTAAGTTCCATCAAGGTAAGTTTTTTATTGCGTTTTTAACCATGAATTGGATTCTTTTCTACTGACAAATCCCTTTCATTATCTTTATATTTTAATTCCCGAGAACAAAAGTCTCCAAAATACGATAATGCGAAGCTTGTTGGACAAACCCGACTGCATGGTAGTCATGCATGCTTAAGAAAATACGATAATTGTAACAACATAATGCCATGCATCCCTTTTGCTGTTAAGCTAGTTAGAAGGCACACTGTTCAGATTGCCATGGTGTCTTTGTTTTTTGTGTAAATTTTGCATCGAAAGAAAATGTTTTAATGATGTTTTGCCATGATGGCAGCTCGGGGTTTTATTTAGCCAAATGCATGAAAACAATGCTTGCTTAATCGAAAATGCGTGGTTCTTTCATCCGTGCATTGAATGCTATCATTCTTGACTTGTTCTTAATCAGAATTTAGGTTTCCGACAGGAGGTGCATAATATTATGCCACAATACCCTTTTCATCTTGTCAGCAAAATAGTAGTGTTACCAAACCAGGAGTCGTATTCCCCCTAGAGAGAGAAAAAAAACATTCGAGTAGAGAGTAAGCGTTCAAGACAGTCTGAATTACTGTATTCGCTTTACTTAAAAGCTGTTCAAGACAGTCTGAATTACTGTATTCGCTTCACTTAAAAGCTGTTGAAGACAGTCTGAATTACTTTATTCACTTAAAAGCAAACTCAAACCAAAACTCTTTTTTTTTCTTACATAATACATAGTTCTACTGGTAGCAGTTTGCACATATGTGACCCTCCACCACGAAATGAGTCGCATGTCACCTCGTGCGGTTCTGCGCTAGGCTTAATATAAGTCCGGGGAGTGTCTAGTAACAGTGTGAGGGTCACCTTAGTCACAGGCTTATAATTCAAACAGTTTTCACTCTTTTCTAAAACGGTTTTCACCACTGGATAGAGCACAAAAAACTCTTTATGAAAATGTAAAAATATGAAAATCATGCAAAGGTGACATGCGACTCATTCCGTGGTGGAGGGTCACATATTATAGTGTTCACTAGTGTTCAAATAAATACTTATGAACACTGCATGTTTATTATGTGTGCCTCTTTTGCTAGTAGACCTATGTACTTTTTCACTAAGTGTCCAAACCTTGTTACAGAAATGTGTTCAAAAGTGAATCACTTCTGTTTTGAGTGTTAAGCTGATAGCAAGGGTGACCCTTCCCCAATAACAAATCAGAAACCTCCGTTGATCTTGAACGGAGTCATGTCGAAAACTACCTTAACCCCACTTTGGACCAATATACGCTACTGTTATGTATATATCCGCGATGTTTGTGAACTAATGCTACTCGACCATGATGAGTTTCCGTGCAGAGGTTAAAAGGGGTGAGGTGACCGTCTCGACATCGAAAGGAAATTGCAAGGAGGAGTTGGATGTAACAGTCAAGGTTCGTACTGTACACCGATCTTATGTTTAAGGAAAGTGGGAACTGTGAATATATTTTGGCACTTGCTTCTGCCTGTGTCTCTGTCTGCCAAGCTGTGTGTTTGTCTTTGTGTCTCTGTATCTGTAAGTGTGTGTGTGTGTGTGTGTGTGTGTGTGTGTGTGTGTGTGTGTCTCTGTATCTGTTAGTGTGTGTCTGTCTGTCTGTGTGTCACTGTATCTGTTAGTGTGTGTCTGTCTGTCTGTCTTTGTGTCTCTGTATCTGTTAGTGTGTGTGTGTGTGTGTGTGTGTGTGTGTGTGTGTGTGTGTGTGTGTGTGTGTGAAAGTGTGTCTCTCTCTCTCTCTAACACACACACACACACACACACACACACATGCACGTACACACACATACACACACACACACACACACACACACACACACACACACACACACACACACACGTGCACGCGCGCGCTGAACAGAGAAACAGAGGGGGTACTGCAGAGTGAGACAGAGACAAGAGCAACACTTTAAAGAGTTGAGACTCTCTCAAAAGAACAACCGAGATCTTTGACACCACCTCCTGAGCAAACGATCAATGAAAGCGAGAAAAAGCTGAGACAGGGAGCCTGTGAAGCAGGAAATTTAAATGGGTTGAGATCTAATCACGGGTGTAAACACACACACACACACACACACACACACACACACACACACACACACACACACACACACGCATGCACACACACACGCATACACACACACACTGACACACACACACACGCACACACACACACATACACACACACATACACGCGCGCGCGCACACACAGACGCACACACACACGCACACGCACACACACACACACAAACTCATTCCCAGGGCTCTCAGATCCCAGGATACGATGCTCTTTATCTTTGGTGTGTCAATGCACCACGCTTCACATGCTCTCGTTCCAGCACAAACGGATCAAAACGATCACAACGAGCATGTTCTAACAAGTCAACTAATAGCCGCTGTGTTAAACACACACACACACACACACACACACACGCGCGCGCGCACGCACGCACACACGCATGCACGCCAACACACACACACACACACACACACACAACCACTCATTTTCAGAGCACTTCGATCCCAGGATACGACGAACTTTATCTTCTTCGTTCCAGAACAAACGGATCAAAACGATCAGATTCTAACAAGTTCAGTTAAAGCCGCTGTTTTACACACACACATACACACGCGCGCGCGCGCGCGCGCGCTACTCATTCCAGAGCTCTCAAATCCCAGGATGCGACAAAATTAATCTTTGGTGTTTTGCTCAACCCTTCACAGGCTTTAGTTCCAGCACAAACGGATCACACCGATCAGATTGGAACAAATTGACTCAACGCTGCTTTTTCAAGACAACGCTGAACAGTTTTAAGGGCATACTCCTTGCAAACAATAATTATCTCAACTCGCCCTAAAAGCTGCAGAGTTTGGTTTGGGGTTTGGAAAGGATTCACCATACACCAGGAAATGATGTTTGAGTGTTTAGTGTTTTCAGTTTTAAACGTTGTGTTTGGGTAATCTTTGCACGCATTATACATTGTCCATGTACGTTGTCATTGTGCTAACTTCGTCCTATTTTGTCGCCCCTGACAGCAGTGAGACGAGACACGCTTTTGCGGGATTACAGATTTGAGTTACGAAATGCCCATGGTTTCACCTGCTAGACGCATACAAGGACGATAAACAGAATCGGGACTCTGACTCCAACGCAGAAGAGAATATATCTACAGAAGCCGTAGGTTAATTAATTGGCATTGTTACGTAGCTTTTCTTGAGAAAAAGGTGCATATAACTTACATCACGACAAAATTACTCGTAGATCCCTTGAATGAAAGTCTATTTGATTTTGCTCGATAGGCCCCTACTAATACCCACAAGGTCTCCTCAGACAGTACACCTTTAAGAATACCATACTTCCCTTCATGACAACCATCACGAATCTTTACGTGAAGTAAAGGCATTATTCAATGTGCACACATTAAACACAAAGAAAAAGAAAGCCTGGTCGAGTGTGATTGTTGTTGTTGTTGTTGTTCCTGTGGTATAGTACGAAAGTGGATGAGGAAGCCTGTGTCACTGATTCATCATGGGGGAAACAAAGCTCAGTTGGCGGTGACCAAAGCTTGTAATGGAAGCCGAGCGCAAATCATCGCCCCAGTCCCACACCCCTTTCTCCGTGATGTCAGACACTCGACGTTTTACTCATAATCTCCGCTCCTGTGATTGTCACTGGGGCAGGGGGTCAGAGCGGAGCAGGTCAGACGGTCACTGACCAGTGCAGAGCTGACCGGACGAGGGTTCGACTAGACTTTGACAGCCCAACTGACCAGTGATTTCTGCACTGGCGGCCAGCGTACACGTTCATTGGTCAGCGTGCCTGTCTGTCTGTGTCTGACTTTCTGTTTTTCGCTCTGTATATATCACTCCCGCTCTTCCTCTGTCTGCTCTTTCTCTTTCTCTCTCTCCCTCTCCCTCTCTCTCTCTCTCTCTCTCTCTCTCTCTCTCTCTCTCTCTCTCTCTCTCTATCTATGTCTGTCTGTCTGTCTGTCTGTCTATCTCTCTCTCTCTGTCTGTCTGTCTGTCTGTCTCTGTCTCTGTCTCTCTCTCTCGTTCTCTCTCTCTCTCTCTCTCTCTCTCTCTCTCTCTCTCTCTCTCTGTCTGTCTGTCTGTCTGTCTGTCTCTCTCTCTCTCTCTAACTCTCTCTCTCTCTCGTACACTCTCTCTCTAACTCTCTCTCTCTCTCTCTCTCTCTCTCTCTCTCTCTCTCTCTCTCTCTCTCTCTCTCTCTCTCTCTCTCTCTCTCTCTCTCTTGTTTATTTTCTAGTATGGGAAACAAAAAAATAGCACTCAACTGGTAATAATATAGTTTAGATGCACTTGCAATGATTCACTCGAAATTGCTTCAAAACTATGCTATTGAATCAAATGAATGGGAATAAGGGAATGGCCTTCACAAACAGAGCTGATGAAGAAATCATTGTCTCTAAAGACTGCCCGAACACAGCATTTATTATTTGAGTAATTTAACGTCCAAACAATGATTCTAACCCAGGCGTAAAGCAACACCAAGTTAATTTACTTTGACTTTACACAAAGAACTGATCGAGAAGTGTTGTACCAGCTGTAGTCATGTCTCACTAGAAGTAGCACGAAATTGCCGACAAAAAATCATGCCGTCAGCCCAGGTGGGTTCTCCTTCTACGACTTAGCACTTTAGACCTATCAGAGACATACAAGCTATATTGGCCAGTTAATGTCATAATATGTCAAAGGGTACGAGATTTTTGTCTCAGAAAGGCCAAAAACGTGAAATCAGTTGATTTGACGCTCTCATGGTCTGTACCTTAAAGATACCCTCCTTCCCGTGTGAAACCATCATGTAAACCACCATGTAAACCCTCATGTAAACCATCATGTAAACCATCATGTAAACCAACATCTAAACCATATACACAATCATGTACACCACCATTTGAACCACCATGTAAACCACCATGTAAACCATGTAAACCATCATCTAAACCAGCATGTAAACCACCATGTAAACCACCGTGTTAACCATCATGTAAACCATCAAATAAACCACCATGTTAACCACCATGTAAACCACCATGTAAACCATCATGTAAACCACCATGTTAACCATCACAGAGCTGCCCTGGCTTTGACGTGTGTTCAGGATATCAGTTGACAAGACCAACATTATTGTTAACATCGCGATATAACCTTCGTGGTTGAAAACGACGTTAAACACCAAAGAAAGAAAGAAAGAATTATGTTAACAAAGTATTTGCACAATAACAACAATCAACAGTCAGCCGACCTCCTGTGCCGAGTGGACTTTCTGTGCCGAGTGGACTTTCTGTGCCGAGTGGACTTTCTGTGCCGAGTGGACTTTCTGTGCCGAGTGGACTTTCTGTGCCGAGTGGACTTTCTGTGCCGAGTGGACTTTCTGTGCCGAGTGGACTTTCTGTGCCGAGTGGACTTTTTTGTACAACATTAATATTGCAGATTGACATAGGTGTCAGAAACGAAATTAGTTCCGCAAAGATCATTCCCATTCAGCACAGAAAGTTGACTGGCCGTTGATCTTTGTTATTGTCCAAGAGATGATTTGATCCCAGGTAAATTTAAAGCTGAGATGGTGAACACGATCGCTTCCACGAGAATGATAGTACCTTTAAAGACACCTACTCGTCCGCTAAAACCTTAATTCAAATCAAATATGTCAAGACATGCTTCTACTTGGACAAGTACACACATCAACAGCCTGGCTGTTTCCTGTACAGGAATGTAAGCAGAATTAATGTTGCAGATTTGCATCTTTTAGTTATGACATCAACAGCCTGTCTGTTTCCTGTACAGGAATGTAAGCAGCATTAATGTTGCAGACTTGCATGTTTTAGTTATGACATCGAGTCATCAGATATGATTTTGCTTTTGAAGAGCACGTGTATACTCTTTGCTTGTTGTGCACCATTGTTGAATTGCTTGTTGTGCACCATTGTTGAATTGCTTGTTGTGCACCATTGTTGAATTGATTGTTGTGCACCATTGTTGAATTGCTTGTTGTGCACCATTGTTGAATTGCTTGTTGTGCACCATTGTTGAATTGCTTGTTGTGCACCATTGTTGAATTGCTTGTTGTGCACCATTGTTGAATTGATTGTTGTGCACCATTGTTGAATTGATTGTTGTGCACCATTGTTGAATTGATTGTGTGCACCATTGTTGAATTGATTGTGTGCACCATTGTTGAATTGATTGTGTGCACCATTGTTGAATTGATTGTGTGCATCATTGTTGAATTGATTGTCGTGCATCATTGTCATCTGTAATTTTCTGAATAAATGTGTTTGAACCAAATCGAATCATCAAACAAAATCTCCACTCTGCATATTCTTCGTCTTCTTCTGCGTTCATGGGCTGAAACTCCCACGTTCACTCGTGTTTTTGCACGAGTGGATTTTTACGTGTATGACCGTTTTTTACGCCGCCATTCAGGCAGCCTTACGCCGCTTTCGGACGAAGCATGCTGGTTAATTTCGTGTTTCTATAACCCACTGAACTCTGACATGGATTATAGGATCTTTTCCGTGCGCACTTGGTCTTGTGCTTGCGTGTACACACTCTGCATATAAGTCTGACACCTATGTCAATCTGCAATTTAATTTTGCAAAATGTAAAGACCTTGGCGGGTGTCTGTTGATTTTCAAAATTGTGTGCACTGCAAAGAACTAAGGTATCTTTGTCTTTGAAAATATACCCACCACTGAGACACAAACGTCGGATGAAATTATTTCATTTGACTTTACTGTTATTTTTTTTCTGAAATCTTTCACATTTAAGTTGCATTTATGACACTTCTGTGAACTTATATTATCGGGACAAAATGTGCTTATGAAATTTTAAAGCAAAATGCACTTTGAAAGAAGATATGAAATCTGACAGTTCTTAAAAACAATTTAACCGTTTCTTCAATCGTACTGGTTGGGGAAATTGAATTTCAAGCCTCCACAGCCGTTTGGCGATTAGCTAAAACGAAAACTTTCATCCAGTTCTTTTATGTCATAACAAAACGTGCTATCTCTCTCTTTCTCTCTCTCTCTCTCTCTCTCTCTCTCTCTCTCTCTCTCTCTCTCTCTCTCTCTCTTAATCTTTGTAGAATAAAGTTCAGGTCAGTACAGTTTTCTCTCTCTCTCTTCCTCTCTCTCGCCTTCCCTCCATTGTGTGTGTGTGTGTGTGTGTGTGTGTGTCTCTCTCTGTCTCTCTCTCTCTCTCTCTCTCTCTCTCTCTCTCTCTCTCTCTCTGTCTCTTTTTGCACCCTCTTTCCCCCTATGACCTCCCCCCCCCCCCCTCCAACTCCAAATCTCTCCCCGAGACGGCACTCTGGACGATGCCGCCGTTCTATGAGAGGCGTGAGATATAAGACGTTATTTCCCCCGCAGTGCAGGAAATAGAATTGGCGGGATGTTGCAAAATGATTTCCTTTTGATAGCATCTTTACGTTTTTGAATACTCACTCGTCCTCTGATTATTGTCGTGTGTGTTATGACTACTAACCTGCATATATAGGAAAGTGCCCTATTCATCATGAGAGACTTTTTTGCACTTGAGTTTTGACGGGTTCGAGAATCTGATTGGAGTGAGACCGGGACAGTGTAATAATAAGTTTAAGGTTGTTGGGTTGTGAGGGGAATCGCGAGGGGGGTGGGGGGTGAGGTGGTTGGAGAATAAAGTTTGAGGCAAAAGACGGGGAGATAGATGTCTCTGAAGTATCTTTAAGTTCTGTTTACTCACATATGGTTGTCCTCAGGTCTTACTTATGTTAGATTGTTGTTGTTGTTGTTGTTGTTGTTGTTGTTGTTGTTGTTGTTGTTCTTGTTTTTGTTGTCGTCGTTGTTGTTGTTCTTGTTGTCGTCATTGTTGTTGTTGTTGTTGTTGTTGCTGCTTCTGCTGCGTCTGTTGTTGTTCTTGTTGGTGTTGTTATGTTGTTGTTTTGTTGTTGCTGTTATTGTTGTTATGATGGTGGTTGATACTTCCGCTGTTGTTGTTGTTGTTGTTGTTGTTTTATTGTTGTTGTTGTTCTTCTTCTTGTTCTTGTTGTTCTTCTTCTTGTTGATACTGTTGTTGCTATTTGCCTTCTTTATTTGTTTATTTGTTCGTGGAAAGGCTACGCTTTTAGAGATTAGTCCGTTTCTCCCTCTATATCTTTAACTACGCATCAAAAGCTAGCGATTCCAAAAAACTAATCACAATTAAAATACAAGGAGTAACATTGACACCTGAATTCGTGTCGATATTCCTGTCACTAAGATATGCCTTCAAACAATTGGCTATTGAACTAAACTTCTGCGAAACCGTCTGTTTTGTCATGTCGGAGATCGTGACATCCGTTCAATCATAGGCATATGATCTTAGGAGTTGTTTAACTCACTGTGGATTCTCTTTCAGAGAATGCTGTGTCTGCAGGATTTGTTACTTGTCTATATTTGTCATGATTATTTTGACAAATGATACATTCATTGATTTATGCTTTGTATTATGTCATGTGTGACTTAGAAGGCATGTTGTTTATAATTGTATTTTCTTTTCTTTTTAGTGCCTTCTTCTTTACACTGCTTTCTGGATTACATTGTTTCTGGTTGATACCAGAACTCATAGTTATATTTCTTGCTACTAGAATAATTACCTTATAACACTATTTCTGGTTTCATATTCATAGTTTATATTTCTGGTTTGCACCAGAAATACATATTGTTTCTGGTTTTACACTAAATACATATTTTCTGGTTCTGTTATTGTTTCTAGCTGATTCTGGTACTGGTAGATATCAGAATTCATAATTGCTATTTCTGGTTAGATGGTAAGCATTGCTTTTTCTTGTTATATTTAGTCAAGTTTTGACTAAATATTTTAACATCGAGGGGGAATCGAAACGAGGGTCGTGGTGTATGTGCGTGTGTGCGTGTGTGCGTGTGTGCGTGTGTGCGTGTGTGTGTGTGTGTGTGTGTGTGTAGAGCGATTCAGACTAAACTACTGGACCGATCTTTATGAAATTTGACATGAGAGTTCCTGGGTATGAAATCCCCGAACGTTTTTTTCATCTTTTTGATAAATGTCTTTGATGACGTCATATCCGGCTTTTCGTGAAAGTTGAGGCGGCACTGTCACGCCCTCATTTTTCAACCAAATTGGTTGAAATTTTGGTCAAGTAATCTTCGACGAAGCCCGGACTTCGGTATTGCATTTCAGCGTGGTGGCTTAAAAATTAATTGATGACTTTGGTCATTAAAAATCGGAAAATTGTAAAAAAAATTAAAAATTTATAAAACGATCCAAATTTACGTTTATCTTATTTTCCATCATTTGCTGATTCCAAAAACATATAAATATGTTATATTCGGATTAAAAACAAGCTCTGAAAATTAAATATATAAAAATTATTATCAAAATTAAATTGTCCAAATCAATTTAAAAACACTTTCATCTTATTCCTTGTCGGTTCCTGATTCCAAAAACATATAGATATGATATGTTTGGATTAAAAACACGCTCAGAAAGTTAAAACAAAGAGAGGTACAGAAAAGCGTGCTATCCTTCTTAGCGCAACTACTACCCCGCTCTTCTTGTCAATTTCACTGCCTTTGCAATGAGCGGTGGCCTGACGATGCTACGAGTAAAATGGCATTGCGTTCAGTTTCATTCTGTGAGTTCGACAGCTACTTGACTAAATATTGTATTTTCGCCTTACGCGACTTGTTATATTTAGTCAAGTTTTGACTAAATATTTTAACATCGAGGGGGAATCGAAACGAGGGTCGTGGTGTATGTGCGTATGTGCGTGTGTGCGTGTGTGCGTGTGTGTGTGTGTAGAGCGATTCAGACTAAACTACTGGACCGATCTTTATGAAATTTGACATGAGAGTTCCTGGATATGAAATCCCCGAACATTTTTTTCATTTTTTTGATAAATGTCTTTGATGACGTCATATCCGGCTTTTCGTGAAAGTTGAGGCGGCACTGTCACGCCCTCATTTTTCAACCAAATTGGTTGAAATTTTGGTCAAGTAATCTTCGACGAAGCTCGGACTTCGGTATTACATTTCAGCGTGGTGGCTTAAAAATTAATTGATGACTTTGGTCATTAAAAATCTGAACATTGTAAAAAAAAATAAAAATTTATAAAACGATCCAAATTTACGTTTATCTTATTTTCCATTATTTGCTGATTCCAAAAACATATAAATATGTTATATTCGGATTAAAAAGAAGCTCTGAAAATTAAATATATAAAAATTATTATCAAATTTTTTTTTTCGAAATCAATTTAAAAACACTTTCATCTTATTCCTTGTCGGTTCCTGATTCCAAAAATATATAGATATGATATGTTTGGATTAAAAACACGCTCAGAAAGTTAAAACGAAGAGAGGTACAGAAAAGCGTGCTATCCTTCTCAGCGCAACGAATACCCCGCTCTTCTTGTCAATTCCACGGGCACTGCCTTTGCCACGGGCGGTGGAGTGACGATGCTACGAGTATACGGTCTTGCTGCGTTGCGTTGCGTTCAGTTTCATTCTGTGAGTTCGACAGCTACTTGACTAAATGTTGTATTTTCGCCTTACGCGACTTGTATTAGAGTTCTGTTCATTGTTTCTAAATTATAA
>NC_090247.1:3391759-3401759 GCF_037325665.1 Littorina saxatilis | reverse complement strand
GCGTACTCGGGGATAATAATAATAAGGGTTTTTGTAGGGCGCAAATTCTAAAATAGTTCTAAGCGCCTAAGTACAGAATTATTTTGTTTTCCAACTTCGTTCATCTCACCCACAGTCATTTTGTTGTTTAGATCTTGTGGACAACTAAACTACTAACTCTAATGATTGTTCGCGTTCTCATGAAACTCAGAAGCTATTTTGGGACATTTAATTCACACGCCTTCCCGTACAATCAGTTCACTATCCCGAAATGTCCCCCACCTTTTGTTCACCCGTCCCCTCCCTTCGCTTCTCTCCTTGTGACAGTGGCCACATGTGGCTCATCATTTCGGATCTGGGCGTACATTTCCGACTTTATTGGGCTGTCTTCAGTACTGTTGGTCTGTTACTGTGCATGCAGTTGTTCGCTTCGTCAGAAGTAAACTAAAGAAGTCAGAAGACACATGTTGACAGAACTATTTGACTAAATGTAATAAAGCAGACACATGTTGACAGAACTATTTGACTAAATGTAATGAAGAAGACACGTGTTGACAGAACTATTTGACTAAATGTAATGAAGAAGACACGTGTTGACAGAACTATTTGACTAAATGTAATGAAGAAGACACACGTTGACAGAACTATTTGACTAAATGTAATGAAGAAGACACGTGTTGACAGAACTATTTGACTAAATGTAATGAAGAAGACACGTGTTGACAGAACTATTTGACTAAATGTAATGAAGAAGACACACGTTGACAGAACTATTTGACTAAATGTAATGAAGAAGACACGTGTTGACAGAACTATTTGACTAAATGTAATGAAGAAGACACACGTTGACAGAACTATTTGACTAAATGTAATGAAGAAGACACACGTTGACAGAACTATTTGACTAAATGTAATAACGAAGACACATGTTGACAGAACTATTCAAATGTAGTCTGATATTACTTGGGCGAAGTCGCTGCAGGAAGCTTTATTTGCCCTGAATATTCGGTCAAAAAACGTCGCGAACTCTTCGCGAAGTCAACGTATGGCTCAATGGAGGAAGGACTTCAGGCTCAATGGAGGAATGACTTCAGGCTCAATGGAGGAAGGACTTCAGGCTCAATGGAGGAATGACTTCAGGCTCAATGGAGGAAGGACTTCAGGCTCAATGGAGGAAGGACTTCAGGCTATGCGCTGAAAAAAACCGATTTTTGAGGGGAGTTCGGTTAAAACAGATTTTCCAAAATTGCAATGGAAAACAAATGAATGCCAGGTCAAGTTTCATGTTTTTACTATCAAAATTGATAATTAGCAATTAATTCCTTTGAGCTGAGGGGGCATCAAGAATGAGCTGAGACAATTCCATTTCATTTCCACAAGAGTGAGGAAAGTGCTTTACAACGACACTGGGTAACACCACAAGTATTGTCATATTTAGATGGAGTAGATTTTGAGGGGGGAAAGTTACGCAAGCAAACATAAATAATTGGTTTATATGGCAGATGGGATAAATGTGACATTTGTGATTCAGTCTTCCATCACCTCCTCCTCGTTCGCTGATTCGGTGAAATTCAGCTCGTCCTTAATATTGCAGGAACATGCAAAGATTACAAGATAGCAAGTTTTTGCAATGACAAAATAGCAATTTTGTGGCCACTTTAATTTACACGAATAATAAATGATTGAATCAGACGCGTTTCGCAAAGTCAGACGCCCTCCCGCTCCCTCCCCCTCCCCTCCTCCCTCCATTCCTAGGCCCGTTTACGCAAATTACCCCCCCCCCTCCACCCCCATTATTCTCATAGTGAGCGGGAGAAAAAGAGCAAGGATACAGCCTTCTTGGCTGTTCACCATGCCCAAGCCATGTCTTGAGAAAGATGATGGACAGTGACCGATGCTCGTTCCCCAAGGAGCTGGTCAAAGTGAACTGGCGTCATTGCCACTCCCTCGCTCAAGCTTAAAGGTACGTTCCTTCGCCCGTAAGCTATCATGTCTAGCACTACGATGACATCACTTCTTGTCTTCTTGTCGTTGGCTGTTCGATCGTCAGTCCGGACTGCAGGGCGAAAAGTGCTGTCCTCTCCAAGTCCTCTCTGTCTGGGGCTGTATAGCTTCTTTCGTAGCGCTGTCTCCTCTGGCCAGGTGGTGTCCCTCAGAGCACTGTGGTATGGACAAGCCTGCAGGATGTGCTCTGCTGTCTGATTCTTACGATGAAATTGAGATTTAACGTCCTCGGTGGCTCAAGGGGCCAAATGTTGCCATTTCTGCCAAAACAGACGCTGCCGTCTAAATTATTGTTTTCCAATACTGTTCATCTGTTCAACAAAGTGCTATCACTGATATTTTCTTTAACTTTTTGAAATTCATTAGAGACAGTGAGCATACAGTACAGAAGTTTTACATTCTGGTCAACTTTGACCTTTTTCTTCAATCAGAGGATTTTAGTGAACAATGCCTGAAAGTCGCAGAAACGGCCACACATAAGGACATGTCTTGTTAATAACATGTAAGTCTTTGTTTGTGTGTGTGTGTGTGTGTGTGTGTGTGTGTGTGTGTGTGTGTGTGTGTGTGTGTGTGTGTGTGTGCGTGTGTGTGTGAGGGTGGGCATGCACGCACCCCGAGTATCATCCATCATTTTGACCCTAATTTGCTGCAGACTGACTCGCCTGTGACGAACAGGGATTAATACGAATAATCGGTGCCCCTCCCCCAATCAAGGTTGCTGGAGTGGGCGCGTTGGAACTGACTTCAGGCGTAATATTGCGTCATGCTCAATACTCAGGGTTTTCCCTCCATGTTCAGGCCGCAAAAACAAATCGTTCGAAAATCGTAGATCTTCAAGTCTCGGTGAAGATTGTTTTGTTCAGTTTTGATGTTTAGGCCGACAGATTTACTGAATGTTTTGATCTTGCATTACGCGACTTGTTGTGTTTGATTATTTGTTTGTTGTTGTTGTTGTTGTTGTTGTTGTTGTTGCTGTTGCTGTTGCTTTTCTTGTTGTTGGAGGGCCGAATGCGAGGAAAGTTGTAGGGGAGGGAAAGTGTTACCGTTTGAATAAAACAGTTTATTCTGACTGCCAGTGTCATGGAATGGTGTCGCAGAACGATATCCACAACCTTTCCCTACAGGTTGTCTTTTGCAGAACACTGACTGCAACAGAGTGATTCCAGCGCGATAAGTCACACACACTCCCTCTTAACGTGACGTTGAAATCAGATTTGTCTCTTGTCAATACAATAGCTTATTCTCGCAGCCTGGAAATTATCCAAACTCAATTCCACTTGTCAAATTGATTCTGATCTGGTGTGGCGTGTGAACATTCAGAATACATTTTGGTGAAAGACCTGATTTAGATACCATTATTCTAAAACGGTTTTCCATTTTTGTAAACTCCAAAAAAACACAGATAGACTACTTACGTTCCAAAATTAAAAACAAGTCGCGTAAGGCGAAAATACAACAATTAGTCAAGCTCAGTCGAACTCACAGAATGAAACTGAACGCATAGCATTTGTTCTGCAAGACCGTACACTCGTAGCATCGTCTGTCCTCCGCTCGTGGCAAAGGCAGTGAAATTAACAATCCAGAAAAGCGCGGTAGCGGTTGCGCTGAGGAGGATAGCCCGCTTTTCTATATCTCTATTGTTTTTAACTCTCTGAACGTGTTTTTAATCCAAACATATCATATCTATATGTTTTTTGAAACAGGAACGGACAAGGAATAAGATGAAATTGTTTTTAAATCGATTTCTGACATTTAATTTTAATCATAATTTTTATATTTTTAATTTTCAGAGCTTGTTTTTAATCCGAATATAACATATTTATATGTTTTTGGAATCAGACAATGATGAAGAATAAGACACACACACACACACACACACACACACACACACACACACACACACACACACACACACACACACACACACACACACACACACACACACACATACACCACGACCCTCGTCTCGATTCTCCCCTGTATGTTAAAACAATTAGTCAAAACTTGACTAAATGTAAAAAACAAGAATTATTAGTTATTGGAACGTTATATTTTTGACAAAACAAGACATTCACTAGAACATTGACCCGATGGTCTTTATTGTGGGCAGGCCGACAATTAATAATGCGCTGAATGTGCGTTCAGTGGCTTCTTCTCTTCCTCTTGCCAGACATTCAACGCATATTCAGCTTTGTCATCATTTTCACGAGTTTTCATTCACAAACACCTGGGCAATAAATCTCATGTTCCCCATGCAATAAATCGAGGTGGTGAATGGGTTTGAGCTTTCAGGTGAAACGTGGATTGTCAAAGTAAAAGCCAATCAGGCTGATTGTTTGATGTGTGAAACCATCGCGGCTTTGGATTTGTGTTTCCGAGGACAACGATTGTAAGCATTCACTCTCAAAGACCCAATCAATGTTGATAATTACTGCGGCGACTCATGGTCAATTTGCAACTTATCTCTGTAATCGCAAAATCCACAACGAAAAGTCATAAACACTTAAAAAGAAAAGAAATATGCTCAACACTTACTGAACTCACACGTATGATCGCAGCTCTGTACATTTTCAGACTGGAAGAAAAGCGTCAACAAGCTACGTTTGACATCACATACAAGGTTGACGTGTTATCTCGAGCTACTGTGACGATGCTTTGTGGCCCGGAGTGGGATTCTAAAAATTCGTCTCCCTGCGGGTTATTGTGCATTTTGTTGCACCACCAAAATGATGACAAAAACGATGTTTGGTGGCTTGTCGTCAGACCAGCATTTTGTTGTTGGTCCTCGGGGAGCATATCGCCTTTTGTCTCATATTTATCAACCGCGGCCTTCGGCCTTGGTCGATAAAGATGAAACAAAAGACGATATGTGACCCTCCACCACAAAATGAGTCGCATGTCACCTCAGCAGCATTTTCATATTTTTACATTTTCCTAAAGAGTTTTTTATGTTCTATCCAGTGGTGAAACCCATTTTAGAAAAGAGCAAAAACTGTTTGAGTTATAAGCAGGTGACTAGGGGGATCCTCACACTGTTACCAGACACTCCCCGGACTTTTATTAAGCCAAGCAGAACCGCGCGAGGTGACATGCGACTCATTTCGTGGTGGAGGGTCACATATGGTCCCCTTGGACCAACAAAAAAGCTGGTCTGTCAACAAGCCACCAAGCATCTTATAATGTCATTATTTTGTTTGTTCATAATTATGTCTCAATCATTTGTTTGTCAAAAATTAAACGTTCCAGTAGCTTACATTTCTTTTTGTTGTTGTTATCATATATTGTTGTGGACGCTAGTAGAAATATCTATCTCCATTATTTCTAATATGCGAATTCCGGAGAAAAAAACCACCCTCTGTTAGGATATTACATTAAGTCAAGTTTTGACTAAATATTTTAACATAGACGGGGAATCGAGACGAGGGTGGTGGTGTATGTGTATCTGTATGTGTGTGTATATATGTGTGTGTGTGTGTGTGTGTGTGTGTGTGTGTGTGTGTGTGTGTGAGTGTGTGTGTGTGTGTGTCAAATTCATGTGTGTGTGTGTGTGTGTGTGTGTGTGTGTGTGAGTGTGTGTGTGTGTGTGTGTGTCAAATTCATGTGTGTGTGTGTGTGTGTGTGTGTGTGTGTGTGTGTGTGTGTGTGTGTGTGGTGTGTGGTGTGTGGTGTGTGTGTGTGTGTGTGTATAGCGATTCAGAGAAAACTGAACCGATCTTCATGAAACTTCCATGAGGGTTCCTGAGAATGATATCCCCAGACGTTTTTGTTTCATTTTTTGGATAAATGTCTTTGATGACGTCATATCCGGCTTTTTGTGAAAGTTGAGGCGGCAGTGTCACGCCCTCATTTTTTTTTTACCAAATTAAATTGTTGATCAAGCAATCTTTGACGAAGGCCGGATTTAGGTATTGCTTTTCCGCTTGGAGGTTTAACAATGAATTAATGAGTTTGGTCATTAAAAATCTGAAAATTGTAATTAAAATATATTTTTATAAAACGATCCAAGAATAATTTCCTTTCATTCTCAATTTGTGCACTGAGGGGGATGCTATCCCACCCGCAATGCCGATTGACAGCTCCGATGTGCGTACTTTCGAAGGAAAAGGGAGTTACGTGTATAATGAACGGACAGTGCAGAAAGCACAGATCAGACATAAAACCTTACTGGGGTGTCAGTAGGTCGCATGATTTCACTTGCAAAGAACGTCGCCGCGTGCGGAGACACGCCGTTCGCTAGTATTTGGCCTACAATGTCACGTGTAGCTGGACTCAGCGTTTCCATGCAAGGGAAAACTAGGGACAGCAACTCTTCCACACCCAATACTTGACAGAGTTATTTCCAAACATTGTCCAAACGACTGAATTTCGACACAGATTTACCAGTCCCGTTATCACAGACTACCGCCGGCGCTGTGGCGGGGTGGTAAGACGTCGGCCTCTTAATCGGAAGGTCGAGGGTTCGAATCCCGGCCGCGGCCGCCTGGCGGGTTAAGTGTGGAGATTTTTCCGATCTCCCAGGGCAACTTATGTGCAGACCTGCTAGTGGCTTATCCCCCTTCGTGTGTACACGCAAGCACAAGACCAAGTGCGCACGGAAAAGATCCTGTAATCCATGTCAGAGTTCGGTGGGTTATAGAAACACGAAAATACCCAGCATGCTTCCTCCGAAAGCGGCGTATGACTGCCTAAATGGCGGGGTAAAAACGGTCATACACGTAAAATTCCACTCGTGCAAAAACACGAGTGTACGTGGGAGTCTAAGCCCATAAACGAAGAAGAAGAAGATCACTGACTACAGAATAGTTCATTCTTTCTTTCTTTTTTTTACATTTAGTCAAGTTTTGACTAAATGTTTTAACATAGAGGGGGGAATCGATACGAGGGTCGTGGTGTATGTGTGTCTGTCTGTCTGTCTGTCTGTGTGTGTGTGTAGAGCGATTCAGACTAAACTACTGGACCGATCTGTATGATATTTTACATGAGAGTTCCTGGGTATGATATCCCCAGACATTTTTCTTTTTTTCGATAATTGTCTTTGATGACGTAATATCCGGCTTTTTGTAAAAGTTGAAGCGGCACCTGTCACACCCTCATTTTTCAATCAAATTGATTGAAATTTTTGTAAAGCAATCTTCGACGAAGGCCGGACTTTGGTATTGCATTTCAGCTTGGTGGCTAAAAAATTAATTAATGACTTTGGTCATTAAAAATCTGAAAATTGTAATTAATTGTTTTTTAATAAAACGATCCAAAATTACGTTCATCTTATTTTTCATCATTGTCTGATTCCAAAAACATAAATATGTTATATTCGGATTAAACACAAGCTCTGTAAAGAACAAATCCCCCCTATCTCTCTCTCACACACTCCTCGAGCTCTTTCTTCAATTTTGTTCCTTCTTCTTCTTGTCCTTCTTCTTCTTTTTCATCAATTGCTGTCGCCTGTATTAGCTTTTACGTTAGATATTAGGCCGCAGTCTTTGAGTGATCATAAAACTCCTCGTGATTGTGTCTTTGTACCGGTCAAACAGTCCGTTTTTACCCCTTTCGATTAGGAGCCTGATCGTAATTATTGAGTGTGCACCGTTTTCAATTTGCACATGGACATAAACCATTCGTGCCTTCGACGCGCGCAAACGCTACGACCGTTTGTCTTTTATTGAACTCATGTCATTTGTTTTAAAATGCAGCCGTGAAGCGAACTGCTACGGCGATGAAGTCATAAAAGACACAAGTACATGGCAAAAATCAGAAGAAAAAACATATGTAGTATGATTTAGCCGTTTATATACAGGCACTTGCGCGTATTGTGTAGTTTACGCTGAGGCGATCACTTCACAAGTTGATTTGAATTTCGTAATTTACACACACAAGCACACACACGCACGCACACTCATGCGCGCAGACACACACGCAAGCTCGTAGGCACGCACACACGCACGCACACACACACAACTGGAGATTCTCTGGGCATTCGTTGGTAAACCTGCTGCTGTTTATACACGCTCTATTAAAACCATCAAAGTTGTTGATGTTGTAGATATCTAAAAGTGTTGTTCGTTGGTACGTTGGATGAATGGTCATTTAGTTAGCTGCTTGTCTGGTTAGCTAGTCCGTTCTATTGTTTGTTGCTTTGTTGGCCTTTCTTTCCATGTTTTTTTTATACGTCAAATATATCATAAACTATTGTATCCCTGTCCACGCGGCAATTGGAAGGTCGACACACACAAGCAAAAGTCCGAAAAGACCAACGGCTAACGTTCACAAAATAATGAACGTCATCCAAACGACGTATCTATTGCTCTGTTCGGCATGGAAAATTAATATTGTCTCGGCGTCTCTCTGCCTTTGCTACTTGCCAATGACTATTTTTGCTGACAAGAGACTACAGAAACAAGACGAAACCGTACACAGCTATGCCACAATGTCGGAGTGGCCTAGGTTTGACGTCAAAGACGTACACCACCACTGACCGACGAACGCTGCTCTGTAATAATAATAATAATTGTCAGTAAGTACTGGTGTCACATGACTGATGTGAAACAGTTGATTGGCTAATGGCAATGCGCTTAAAACGGTGCGCTAACTTTTCCAGAGAGCGTATTCTTCCGCCCTTTTCCAAAGCGAGGCTGTGCCCCTTCTTTTGATTTGAGAAGATTCTTCTCATCCTCCGTGTTAGTGACATGTAGCTTATCTTCTCCACATTGAGGGCCCCAAAGGGGGGGTATCATCACGATCACGGGAAGGGAAATTTTAGCTTTCACGATCACAGTTACCTTGATTTTTGTTTTCACGATCACAAACACCTTGACGAATAGAGGATCATAGAGTGATACAGCTGTGAAAAATGTACGTTGAAAATAAAATGCTTTGCAATAATGCCCATCACGATCACGAAAACAAATGACGATCACGATCACGAGACTTGATTTTTTTGGTCATCACGGATCACGGGCAAAGTCCCATCACGATCACAGAAATGGAAATTTCGGCAATCACGGTCACAGAAAGGTCAAAAAACGCCAATCACGATCACGATTTTAAACCCTTTGGGGCCCTCCACATTACCAAATGATGCTTGACCCTTAATTTCCCGCGGCTAAAAGCAGAAGTGTCTTTTCTGACAGATTTCATGCGCCTGTGCCACAGTGAGTTTGTTCCTCTTCTTTCGACTTGCGAAGATTCTTCTCAGCCGCTGTGTTAGTGGCATGTACAGTAGCTTATCGCCTCCACATTACCAAACAATGATGTTTGACCCTAAAGTGTCCGGCGGCTAAAAGCAGGGTTTTTTTCAGACAGATTTCGAGCTGGACAAAGCAGCATTTGGAAGTCGACCGATTCAATAGACTGTCCTACTCGTGTAGGCTATGTAGCAGACGACACCATCAGTTCAGGACCGAAATGAACGGTTTTTGCACATTTCAAGACAACTACGATGTAAACATGCGAAGGTTTCAAAACATTCTTACCATGTAATCATAGCACCAACCTCCCAGTTGAATGAAGATACATTGCGAGAAATAACATGCCAACTTATTTTTTGGGCGAATGAGGGAAGGAACATGTCACTTTGAGTCGTTTGACATCAGGGGACGCCACTCAGTTGCTTGGGGGTCGTTCATCGTTTTTTGGGGAGAATAGAACATTTCGGTAGGTTACATGTTGATTATTATACCAATAGTTAATACTTAAGTGAAACTGTACGCTAACGGGTACATTTCGCTCAACTGTAACTCATACAGCCGTTAGTTGCTAATCGATGAAACGGTACAGAGGGTAATCAAACGCGATGAAACCGTCAATACCCCCGAAATGTGCAAAGCCGACACACACACAAAAGTAGATCTAACTCGACCTGTCCACAATTTATCCAAACGCTTGCAGAAAAATGTGCTTGTTCAAACGTTCTAATCTATTGTCGTTACTGACAATATCGTTATTGAAACAATCACAGTACCCTAAGAGATTTATAGAGCAAATCTTAAAAATAATTATTGAACTCAGCGCTTTGCGCTTC
>NC_090247.1:3373861-3391559 GCF_037325665.1 Littorina saxatilis | reverse complement strand
CTCCCTCCCTCTCTCTCTCCCCCCTTTCTCTCTCTCTCTAACTCTCTCTCTCTAACTCTCTATATCTATCTATATTTCTCTCCTTCCTTCCCTCCCTCCCTCTCTCTCCCTCCCTCTCTCTCTCTCCCTATCTATATCTCCCCTCTCTCTCTTTTTCTCTCTGTGCGTGTCTCTAACATACACACACACACACACACACACACACACACACACACACACACACACACACACACACACATACACACACACACACATACACACTCAAACTTGTTCACCAACCAAACACCATAACGTCTGATTGAAAGGCAAAATCATTAGCAGCACGACACAGTAGATGTCCAGATGTCTACAAAACAGGAAATAATTGGAGGAAAAGGAAGTCAGTTTGGCCCCCCTCTCTGCCTTAGAAAAGAAGAAATAACAACCTAGCACACTTCCTATCTAAGGTAAAAAAAACATAAGAAGAAAAAATATCTCCTTTATAGCCGCAAGCACTCCTGATGAAGATGTTCCTGAAGAGTCTATCCTCTTCTTAATTCTCTACAAAAATCTCTAATCACGCGATCTGGAAGTCTCCCCATGCCTTAACGCTGGCCCCCGCTTCCAAGACTCGCTTTCGTTGCCCAGGTTGATCGGGGCTGGGAAGAAGTGGTCTGAAGCACCATTATATTACGCGCAGATATGACTTCAATTTGCAGCGGCACACAGCCAAGACACTCCAATCGTTAAAAGCGCATTAGAGGTGCTTTGGCCCTTTAGAGCTAGGATGTCATTTGGCTGTGGCCCTCAGAACGAAGGGTGGAATGTTTTCTGCAGCCCTGTCCACTCCAGGGCTACTCGAGAGTAGGGTACCGTAGCTGCTGGTCCTTTACGTAGATGTGAGTTGAGTGCTGTGGAGTTTGTGTTGGAGTTTAGAGACATGAACACGTTTATGTGGTATATCCAGGTTAACATTTTGTCGTGTTGTTTAGTTCGTTCTCTGTGCTTGTTCCTTCTTGTTGTTGATCAACGCCGATCTATTTTGTTCTTTATCTTTTCCCTTCTTCTGTCACTTTCACCGGAATTTTTGAATTTAATGTTTTGTGCTATTTACATTTACTGTGGGTTTTTTGACTGTGTGTGTGTGTGTGTGTGTGTGTGTGTGTGTGTGTGTGTGTGTGTGTGTGTGTGTGTGTGTGTGTGTACCCATGTTTCCACAGGTTTGGTTGCCTAAATCACCATAAGGCAACCATCCACACGTGGATGGCAACCTAAACTCTGGATGGGAACCTAATTGTGTGGATGGTCGCTTCATTTAACACCGTTAAATTGACTTTTTTGACGGAAAGAATGTCATAACAATGTTCAAAATGACATTCTTTCCGTCCTCTATAGGCGACGAAATAGGTCAAATTTTGTGCATTTTTTAGTGCAAAATTCTTCGATGCCGGAGCGAGTACTGCACCCAGTGCTGTTGTAGTGCAAGTGCACTAGAAAGGCACTACACCCAGTGCCGCCTCTTAGGTAACCATCCACACTTTAGGTACGTGTGTGTGTGTGTGTGTGTGTGTGTGTGTGTGTGTGTGAGTGTGTGTGTGTGTGTGTGTGTGTGTGTGTGTGTGTGTGTGTGTGTGTGTGTGTGTGTGTGAGTGTGTGTGTGTGTGTGTGTGTGTGTGTGTGTGTGTGTGTGTGTGTGTGTGTGTGAGTGTGTGTGTGTGTGTGTGTGTGTGAGTGTGTGTGTGTGTGTGTGTGTGTGTGTGTGTGTGTGTGTGAGTGTGTGTGTGTGTGTGAGTGTGTGTGTGTGTGTGTGTGTGAGTGTGTGTGTGTGTGTGTGTGTGTGTGTGTGTGTGTGTGAGTGTGTGTGTGTGTGTGTGTGTGTGTGTGTGTGTGTGTGTGTGTGTATGTGTGTGTGTGTGTGACATTTTGTTTATCCACCGTTACCCTCTAACTGCTTCCTTTACTTTCAAATACACCAGCGTAATGTGTTAATTAAAAGGTTTGGCCTCCTAATATCTAAATCTTTAACATTGCAATGAGCATGTGTAATGCAAAATGTCCATTATTTTTCTCGATAAGCCAGGTCTTGTATTGCACACACAAAAAAACTCGATGCAGATTAGTCAAAAAAGTCAGCCTACATTCAATATTGTCACTACAAAAGTAAGCCTTTCTGTGAAAGATTGGCCATTTCCATAGTTTTATGGAACATACAAACTATATTATGTCTGAGACGTTTTGCTTGATAAAATTCATTGATGGCATGTTTTCTTTAATTGTGTCAACTCGACTCTTGCTAAGCATTAGTTGTACTGATAACTAATTTACTTGTAATTTTGTGCAGGAGTGGCCCGGGAACCGACGACTTTTCTTCTTCTTCTTCTTCTTCTTCTTCTTCTTCTTCTTCTTCTTCTTCTTCTTCTTCTTCTTCTTCTTCTTCTTCTTCTTCTTTTTTCTACTTCTTCACTAACTGTGTTCGCGGGCTGCAACTCCCACGTGCACTCTATTTTGTTTGTTTGTGTTGTTTTTGGTTGTTTTGGGGATTTTGTTGTTGCTTTGTTGTCGCTATTAATACGAATGGGCTTTTACGCGTGTGAGAGCTTTTTTCCTCCTCGGCATCAGTGTAGGCAGTTTTATTCTGTCTTGGAGGCGATGCATGCATTCTGAGTATTGTTGTGTTTCTATCTAACCCACCGAAGTCTGTCATGGATTACAAGATCTTCTTCGAGCATACATTTTACTAACGATGGACGAGGGTTAAGATCAAAATGCAGCTCGATTTTTACTGTTTAATTCACTGTTGTTGTTTTTTACTGAACTTTTTTTAACTTGAACTTGTTAACGTTTAACTTATTCTATGTCCGTATAAGCAGGACCATGCAGACATAAAAAGATTCGTTTCAAACGATCGTATGCATCTTAGCCGGAGGTTGCTTATTTTTCTGGTTGTTTGATTTAGTGTTGGTTGAACATATCTGACGTGTTGGCTGGTGTGTTTTTACCGACGTAAATTCAAAAGTAATGCAATTTAATTAATGTCAGGTAATATTTAAAACGGTTAGTATACTAAGTAGTACGTGTTGCCTGTGTGTGTGGGCGCTGTGTTTTGTTGATTGCCTGCCAACAGAATTGTCGTAACGGTGCGTACGTGCATTTTGTCGATTGTTTCGTTGCAAAACTCATGTTGTCATACTACAAGCTACCAATTTTACTTATTGGAATTTACAACTATACAAAAACAAACAAAAAATAATACAATGTTCGTGATAAATTCGACATGCATGACGCCACACACACACATTACTTTAGCATTTTCGCAACTAAATGCAATCCAGTGCTAAAACTTCAAGCACACATAAGCCCCAAAGAAAAACACTATATGAGCAATATAACTTTTAAAGGACACAAATCGTTTAGAAATCTTCCCCACTTAATCTGCCGTTTTTTTGGTTTTTTTCTCTCCACAACTAGTGAAAAAGAAATCAAATACCACAAAGCATGTACCCACAGGTGTCTTCCAGGTATATGGGATAATCAAAGTAAGTGAACGAGTCAATACAAATGAAAATCTCATGGAGTACTGATGGCAAAATGTAACTTAAACGTTACTTCTATTAATGATTAAATCTGCCAAGTGTATCCAATTTCACAACGGTATTATGTTGTTTTTCTTCAATGGAAAAACAGTCTGCGAGTACGAGTACTTCCAAAAGCTGGGTGTTTTTTTTAAACATATGTCACGTAAAGCGATATCAATACTTTTAGTCCATATGTGGGCCTTACAGAATGAAAAATAATGCACTGCCTTCTTTCACCAAGACTAGTAAATCATAGGCTAGCCGAAACCTTGCGGTAGAGACGGCGCTGACACATTGTCTTGGTAACACAAGGCAATTGAACCTTATTTGCACAAAACGTGTTTGGGTTGTTTTCAATTTCAATACAACATATCTGTACATGTTTGGATTCAGGCGATCATAAAGAATTATACAATGCAATCATTTTTGTTTAAATACTGTCAGCAAATATGTATCCCATTTTTCATGAACAAACCATTTATAAATGTTTGTAAGATTCCGAGTTATAATGCATTTTCATAGTCCGGACTGAGTCAAATAATTTTTCCCCACATTTTTGATCAATTTGATTGAAAAATGAAATCGTGACAGTGCTGCCTCAACCTTAGTAAAAAGGCGGATATTGCGTCGTCAAAGACATATATCGAAGAAATGAAAATTAACTGGAAAATGTGTAAGTAAAGTTTCATGAAGCTCTGCCCAGTAGTGTTCCGGGAATCGCTCTACACGCACACACATGATTTCCGGTCTATCTGAAAACATTTTGTTCAAATTAACTTGACTAAAATAATGTAAAAAATAACATCAAAATTAAAACGATCGTGTATGCGATCATGTTAATTACACATGCTGATCAATCGCTGCCGGGAACGACGGTGGATTATTTCAAGCTTGTGGCTAATGTCCTTGGTAAGTTTCCATGACCTTTGACCTCTCTCTCTTGAATTGGTTTCTTTTACTGCGATAAAGAGAACTTAAGCCCATTTTTTTTTCCATTCTAGGCTCCAACAAATCGATTCCTACTTTATTTGTGACCGCTGCGTAACTTAGAGAACTTGCAGAAACAACTGAGTTGGAAACGGTAACTGGAGAGGCTCAAAACAAGATACTGTCAACTCATGATCGTAGGTCATACACAGAATAGAGTAAACATACTTTTGTCCATCAGCCATCTGCTGGCGTCATACACTTTTCAGAATGTAAATGTGTCCTGAAAATGATCCCGTTTGTGGATAAAACTTGACGATGGCCTTCTTGTTTACACCTTTGCATTTTTTCTGAAATTAAAGACAGAAAAGTGTCAAAATTATCCTGTTTCGCACTTTCTGAGAGGAACGTATAATATAGCTATTCTGATGGACACGTGGGGGAATTCGGGGGCTGTGATTGGATGGTCTCTTCCGATCATCAAAGCATAATGCTACGGAAGTCGGCCATTTTTGCCAATATCCAAAAGCATATTGACAATAACAAAGACGCATGGTTCCGGTTTGCCCATCTGTATTACACGATGGTTCAATCGACAACAGCACACACTGACAACTTGAAATTCTTCTCGGGAATGTTTTTCAGCTTTACAAATGTCGATAGCATACCCTTTTCTGCTAACTTCCTAATGAAACAGGACTAAACCAATTATTGTCTGTCCCTAAACACCACAAAATGCCCAAAGTCGAAAGATAAAGTACAAACAGGGGAGTAAAACGGAACAGCCGTTTTTGTGTGCCTGTGTGAGCTAAGTTGCCGACTGACACAAACTTTCGCATTCGGCTTTTCTTATCTCGTAACTCCACACTAAATACCCCAATTCCCCTCTGAAGTATTGATGTTCAACCCATGGCACTAACATTCATGTAGTCGTTTATAACTGAGGTTGAAAAATTCGCTTCATGACGAGACAAGTATAAATGCCATTCACCAAACTGAAAACTTCGCTGCCGTCTGTTCGCGTTGTACGGATTAGCTGTTCTCTTCTCCTCCCCTTGTTGCATCCTAGTTCTTCAGTTGTTTCTAGTTTTCCGTTGATGTGTTTTGGTCTTCTCCATAAGTAGTCTTGTTCAAAATTAGAAAAACTCAAACTTCTTTTTGTTGTATACGAATGAACTAATAAAAAGCTGTTTAACAGCTGTGTTGTCAAATCGAGTTTTTTTCCAAAGTCAGTGTGGCGCCTGCGCAAAACTAATGCGCATAAGAAACGGCGTCTGCTATCAAAACCTGAGATCAACGCATCGACGCAAAAACTGTCATTGTGTAAGTTTGGAACAACAAATCAAGGTCAGAACAGCTATATAATCGCTATTGTATTTTCAGCGTAGCAATAGGGTCCGATATTTAGACTCGAACAAGTATAATGCGACTCGTCTTCGACTCGTCGGCATTATACTTGTCTCGTCTAAATATCGGACCCTATTGCTACGCTGAAAACACAATAGCTGTTAATAATATGCTTCCAGCTTGCAGCTCTCAAATTCATGCACTTTGCGTAAACTTAAAACAAAAAATTATTCCCATGCACTTATTCCTTCTGTGACCTTGTGTAATCAACAAATGTGAACTGTCAAGCATCTGAATAAATGTGAAATATCACTGTCCTAGCGGCTGCAAACCACATAGGAATTTTGATTTTTGTTTCTGCGTATTTTTTGCAAATGGCCAATTACAGAAGACGGTTGTGTTAATTAAGGCGGCAATAGTTACAGTATAAATATGCTGACTACGCAAACAACAGATTCTAAAATCACCATGTTTGCTGACTGTTAATACTATTGAATCACGAATATTTATTTGTTCGTTTGTTTGTTCATTTGTCTGTTCATCATCAATTTTCTTTATTTACATTTCATTGATGCATTTATTCATTTTGTTCTTGTCATGGAGACAAATGTGTTTTTTTTAAATACGACGCATATTTAGGAATTGCAGGAGAATAGTACAGCATTGCATTTTCAGATGTTGCTTCATGGAGTTTAAAGTGTGAAGACACACACACACACAAACACACACACACACACACACACACACACACACACACACACATACCCTTATTAACCACATCTCTTTTAAACCTACCTCTAACACTTACTATCCAACAACCCCCCCCCCCCCACCCCCCCCCCCCCCCCCCCCCCCCCCATCGGAATCTCCCAAACCCACCCCTACTGACGTGCACCTCAAAAAGTTTTAATGAGGTCAGCTTCGCGAAGCATGTTGTCCTGCGGTGGCAAAAGTGATTTATTACGGTAATCATAAAGAAAGACACGATTAACGCGATCCCACAATCCCCTGCGGCGCACGAGATGCACGCGCTCACGAGCTATGGTAATTAGCCCTTGCGCGTGCGGCGCGTGCCCCAAGCCCTCTGGCCAATCAAATTCAGCGGTCGTCTCGGTCTCGGTACGGTCGCGAGATCTGGCGAGATTTTTGTTGTAGGGGGTAATTGGTTATAATGAAACCACTTCAGGTTATGGTTTTGGAAGACATTTTGGGTTTTTCGATGAGGAGGTTAAGAGGCTGTCTGTTGTATGTGACGAGTCGTTCCATTTTAGACTGTTATGTGAAGATCTGATTGGGTTGTTTTTTTCTAGTGTTGCAGTGTGTGTGTGTGTGTGTGTGTGTGTGTGTGTGTGTGTGTGTGTGTGTGTGTGGGTATACATGTATGTATATGTGTGTGTGTGTGTGTATGTGTGTGTGTGTGATTATGTGTGTGTGTGTATGTGTGTATGTGTATGCGTGTGTGTGCCAATGTGTGTACGTGTGTTAGGGTGTGTGTGTGTGTGTGTGTGTGTGTGTGTGTGTGTGTGTGTGTGTGAATATATGTACTTGGTGTGTGTGTGTGTGTTTGTTTATGTGTGTGTGTGTGTGTGTGTATGATCGGTGCGTGTGCGTGCCTCTCTCTCTCTCTCTCTCTCTCTCTCTCTCTCTCTCTCTCTCTCTCTCTCTCTCTCTCTCTCTCTCTCTCTCTCTCTCTCTCTCTCTCTCTCTAAAAACGAGCCTATTTGTCTGTCTGTGTTTTTGGTGCGAAAGAATTACTTTCCTTCCGATTGTATTCTTCAAAATGTCAAGTATTCTTTTTGTCAACGGGTTTTTAGACTATGAACACGTAATGTTACCTTTTGTCTCCATTGTTATCATTGTTTACAGGTGGTTTTGTGTCTTTGCTTCTCATCCTAAGGTTGTGGTTCCTCAAAAAATGTTTAATGTTTTCAAATTGGTCTTGGGGAACTTTTTGTTTCTTTTTTACATTTAGTCAAGGTTTGACTAAATGTTTTAACGTAGAGGGGGAAATCGAGACGAGGGTGTGGTGTATGTGTGTGTGTGTGTGTGTGTGTGTGTGTGTGTGTGTGTGTGTGTGTGTATAACGCGATTCTGAGAAACTACTGGACCGATCTTCATGAAACTTAACATGAGAGTTCCTGGATAAATATCTTTGATGACGTCATATCCGGCTTTTTTTGTGAAAGTTGAGGCAACACTGTCACGCTCTCATTTTTCAACCAATTTGGTTTACATTTTGGTCAAGTAATCTTCGACGAAGCCCGGACTCTGGTATTGCATTTCAGCTTGGAGGCTTAAAAGTTAATTAATGAGTTTGCTCATTAAACTTGTCATTAAAATCGATTTTTCGCAAACAGATTTAAAATTGATTGCATCGTATTCTTCATTCAATTTTGAATCTAACAATATATACATATGTCATGTTTACTCTTAAAATGTGATCACAATTAACGAAAATAGGTTAATTAGTACTTCGATTATTATTTAAGAAATCGATCCAAAAATGATTTCATCTTATTCCTTATCATTTCCTGATTCCAAAAACATAAGTATAAATATAATATGTTGTATTCGAAACAAGATCAGAAAGTTAAAAAGAATACAGAAAAGCGAGCTTACCCTGCTTATCGCAGTACGCTATTTCGCTATTCTTGCATGTCAGTTTCACTTCGTGTTGCACGGAAACAATGAGCGAATTCCTTGCCGCGTGGATTGACGAAGCTGTTTTGTCCTGGTTAAAAAAAATGCAGTGTGTTCAGTTTTATTCTGTGGGTTCGACAGATTGACTAAATGTTGCAATTTCGCCTTACGCGACTTGTTATTTCTTGATTATGTCTTGCTTTGTTTTTACTTTCTTCCTGTAAACAGTCAAAGAAAAAACCCACACATTTCAAATTACTTGATTTTAATCATAGAAAGTAAAACAAATAAAATGATTGCAAAAAATGAGTTAAACAGGACTGGCTTTTTGTCTCGATCTTGCAACGTTAGCCGTCTACCTGTTTCTGATGTTTGTAAACGAGTGTAAAAACGGCAGACATTGATTGTGGTTTTCTTTCTTAAGGATGAACAATAATAGGCATAGGAAGAGGAAAAACAGAACAAGAACCAAAACAAAAACCAGGGAGAAAGAAAAGAACAAAACAAAAGTTACAAAACTTAGAAACCACCTACAAAATGGCAAGCAATAGATGTGTACATCTTTTAATCGCAGTTGTTGGGAAGCTTAATCAAAATTAATAGAACACTTGTTAGGCAAGGGTAGTTAGTTGAATGAACGAACAGAGTGAAGCAATGTTACAAGAGGGAGTGCCAGCGAAAACTGAAATTGAAAAAAAGACATACAATTTCATCTCACACGGCATCACTGCTGAGCGCCTAGAACTGTACCCACGGAATATGCGCGATATAAGCCTCATTGATTGATTGATTGATTGATCTTGTTTGAACATCACACAAAAACACAACCTCAAAATGTGGTTGTTGGTTTTGTTGTTGTTGCTGTGTTTCTTGTCATATGTATTAATTAGAAAGATATTTACATTTCACAAGAAACACTTGCACTTCTACCAAACCATCCCTGTTCCGACCTTTAACATAGACACAAATAACGCTTGAATAAGTTCTTCGGATAACTCACACAATGTACAGGATTGCCAGCACAAAAACTTCAGTCGGTTCACACAAAATACCATGCTTGCAACAAAATTTTCGCACAAGCAAAAACCAAAAACCGTCAGCACACGTTGTGACAACGGAAAACAAAGGACAGAGCTGGGACTGATTGTATTCATTGTACATGGCGTCTGAATGTCGGAGGAGGAAAAACCAGACCTGGGAGGCCAGGGTAAGGGTCCCAAGGTATTCACCATTTCCTCCCTCGCACCTGATGCTTTGACTTGACCGCTGAGTGGCTGTGTGTGTCGCAATGTCCACAGGTGTCTGCAATCTGTTGCTTGTGTGTCACTCAGATTGGGAGACACTTTTCTTCTGCGTGTGCACATAATAAATTAAGTGACCCTCCACCACGGAATGAGTCGCATGTCACCTTTGCATCATTTTCATATTTTTACATTTTGCTAAAGAGTTTGTTATGCTCTATCCAGTGGTGAAAACCGTTTTTAGAAAAGAGCGAACACTTTTCGAGTTTCAAGCCTGTGACTAAGGTGACCCTCAGACTGTTACCAGACATCCCCCAGAACCGCGCGAGGTGACGTGCGACTCATTCCGTGGTGGAGGGTCACTTTATTCATGTACAGTCGTTTTACTAAAATAGTGCACAAGTTACATTATGCATGGTGTGCATTTTGACTTAAAATGTCACCGTTAGTTATCCGATTGGAAGTATTTTAGAAGCACTTTAGCTGTTGAATTGTTAGCAATCAAAATTCGAGAGGCCAAAAATATAAAGGGTATGTCATTGTGGAACAACGGAGATATGGATACAGTTTTGAAAGTATTGGTGTACGCTGATGATGTTGCATTGTTTTTGCAAGATGAACATGACATGTTCCAAGCCCTGGCTTTCGGAAATATCAGGTTTGAACATAAATCACCAAAAATCCAAGCTAATGTGGTTTGGGTCACGGAAGAACTGTAGGAATGAGTGTTGCGGTTTTGCATGTACAGACAAAATGAAAATTCTGGGTGTATATTTCTGTAATTACATGCGTGCGTCAAAAGTGAGAGAGAATTGGGAAGAGAGAGTGAATGTTGCCAAAAGGCTCATCTGCGTGTGGGAGAAAAGGAATTTGAGCATTATTGGTAAAGTCTGTGTATTTAAAACGTTTATTCTGCCACATTTTGTCTCTATAATGCAGGCGCTGATTGTACCAGACGACGTTCTAACTGAAATTAATAGGTTAATGTTTCGCTTCGTGTGGCGCAAAAAAGACTGCAACAGGAAGGCATTTGAAAAGGTGAAAATAAATGTTTTATGTAACGAAGTTAAGCAAGGTGGATCAAATATGATTGATTTGCGACAGATGCAGTGTTCCTTCTTACATTTAGTCAAGTTTTGACTAAATGTTTTAACATAGAGACGAGGATCGTGGTGTATGTGTGTGTGTGTCTGTCTGTGCGTGTGTGTGTATAGCGATTCAGACCAAACTACTGGACCGATCTTTATAAGATTTGACATGAAAGTTCCTGGGAATGATATCCCCGGATGTTTTTTTTCTTTTTTTTCAATAAATACCTTTGATGACGTCATATCCGGCTTTTTGTAAAAGTTGAGGCGGCACTGTCACACCTTCATTTTTAAATCAAATTGATTGACATTTTTGTAAAGCAATCTTCGACGAAGGCCAAACTTCGGTATTGCATTTCAGCACGGTGGCTTAGAAATTAATGAATGACTTTGGTCATTAAAAATCTGAAAATTGTAATAATTTTGTTTTTATATAAAACGATCCCAATTTACGTTCATCTTATTTTAGATCATTTTCTGATTCCAAAAACATATAAATATGTTATATTTCGATTAAAAACAAGCTCTGAAAATTAAAAATATAAAAATTATGATCATAATTAAATTTCCGAAATCGATTTAAAAACAATTTCATCTTATTCCTTGTCGGTTTCTGATTCCAAAAACATATAGATATGATATGTTTGGATTAAAAACACGCTCAGAAAGTTAAAACGAAGAGAGGTACAGAAAAGCGTGCTATGCAGCACAGCGAAACCACTGCCGCGCTGAACAGGCTCGTCAGTTTCACTCCGTTTTGCACAAGTGGCGGACTACGGTCATTGTGAAAAAATGCAGTGCGTTCAGTTTCATTCTGTGAGTTCCACAGCTTGACTAAATATAGTAATTTCGCCTTACGCGACTTGTTGTTAAGCTGGGTTGTGAACCTAACTCTGTCTAATGAAGACCAGAAATGGTCATGGCTCCCAAAAGCACTGTTTTTCCGTTTTGGGAGTCACTTTGAATGTTTTTTTGCGAACATTAATAGCAAACCATTAAAAGGATTGGACAGTATTAAATCGGAATTTTGGTCCGCTGTGTTGAAGGCATGGCTTGATAATAATCAAGTCGATAATGGTAATTCTGTATCGGGTTTGTTGTGGAACAACAAAGATATAATTTGTCAAGGTAACCCACTCTTTTTTGCGGATTGGATTAAAAGTGGTATAATGTATGTGAGCGATGTGTGTGAGAATGGACGTTTTGCTACCTATGAAGAAGTGTGTGAAAGAACCGGCTACACTGCAAATAGATTGCTTGAGTACAATGTTGTTCGTACAGCTGTGCATCTCCTTTTAAGAAATGTAGCTATAGACGATGTAAATTGTTCAGTCTGTGACATTCCGACCTTTTGTGCAAAAAAAAGTGAGATCAGTAAAAGAAATTCGAAAGATTCTCGTAGGAAAAAAATACAGCCCACCCTGTTCAGAAGGATTTTGGAGAAGAAAGTTAGGATTTGAAATTGACAAAAAGAATTGGAACTTAGCAGCCACTGTCACTAGTGAAGTTCAATTACGTGTACTGCATTGGAAAATATTGCAAAACATTTATCCAACTTATATTTTATTGTGTAAAATGAAAGTGAAGGCTGATAAAAACTGTACAAATTGTGAGGATGAACTTGATGTATTCTTTGAATGCCCAACCGTGCTCAGGTTTTGGAAATATATTGAAATGTACATATTAGTAAACATTGGCGAAAGAATTAGCTTGAATGTTACAGATGTACTTTTTAAAAGTAACAGCAAAAATATGAAGAAGATTAATCATATTATTTAAATCGCAAAGATGTGCGTAAGCATTTTTTTAAAAACCGATTCACGATTAACACTGGAAATTATTTTTGCAAATCATGTTGTTTGAGATTTCGTTAGTCTGACGTTTTATTAATTAGAAACAAATTGTTTATTGTCTCTGATTTAAGGTAAAGCATGTAAATGAGAAATTATGTGTACAAACAGAAAACACACAGTTACCATGTTTGTTATCACGTGTTTATTGATTGATTACAATTTTAGAAAAAAAGGGGAAAAAAAGCATTTTCCCGCGCTTTGTATTTTAGGAAAAAAGGAGTCGTGAGGGAAAAGGAGGCGGATTGACAAGTTAACAAGTACCATCGTTTCATACTCGCACACACAACCTTCGGAGATAATGTGATAAAGCATTAATCTGTCAAACTAGTAGGATCACATATCGGGAGTACCGTTTCTGTAATCCTGGCATCAGGAGGCAAGTTGTGTCATAAAATATATAGTGTCTGGACAAAGCTGACAGCCTCTAGAAACTTTGACATTTGGTTGTATAGAAGAAGGAAGACCCACACGATTTTCTTTCTGTAGAATAAAATAAAGGCTTGACGTTTCTAAATACGCATTCGGACTATTAACATAGGCACCCAGGTGCACGAAGATGCATAAATACAGATGTGTGTGTACATATGGGTCATTCCATAAAGCTGTGTACCAAAAGTGTGACATGCATCGTAAAAATTGAAACTGTCTGAATAGGTTGTTTTTATGGTTTATGTGACAGATATAGACATATGCCACGATGCCATGCTAAACAAAATATAAGTTTATGCTTTTTGGATACGAGGGGTGGTCGGAAAGGTGTGTAATATCACACATGTTTAGCGTAAAATATTGTCCAAACACACAAGACAGATTACGAAAAGCCATGGTATAATAGTAACAAGTTTTATTTGCTTCCCATTCAGAGCTCATTCTGAACAAAATGCAGTCGGGGGAAACAAATTGAAATAGATATTTGGTAACTAAAACGTATTTGTTTGGTTGCGTCAATCATCATCGTCATCATCGTCATCATCGTCGTCGTCGTCGTCATCGTCATCGTCGTCGTCATCGTCGTCATCATCATCACCATCATCATCATCATCATCATCATCATCATCATCATCATCATCATCATCATCATCATCATGTTGCATACGCATTCTACCCTAGGCACAAGGCGTTCAGGATAGGTCTGCCAGGGCACCCATACGGTAATACGGCATAGCATGGGATAGCCAAGAAGAGCAACTGCGGATGTCAGCAGCCAGAGAATGTTAAACAGAAGGGGCTTGATATTCTGTCCGTATTTTTGTAGTTTGAAGAGCTTTTCAGAGTGTTGCAGTACCGATGATAGCTATTTGGGAAAGGTGTTCACAAAGATTCTGATTGGCCATTTCTCCATGCTCATGGTCACCCCTTACAGGCATGCGCAGACTATACCCCGGATACGCCAGGAGGCCCTCTGTGTGGCCTTCAAGGCAGGAAAATGTGTATGCATCGGGTGCATCAGCACCATCATGATGATCATCAGCATCACCATCACCATCATCATCTTCATCATAACCATTGCCGACCTCACCATCGTCATCACCCACGTATCAGCAAACTCCCTGATTTTCAGACACTTGTTTTAGAAATTATATAATTAAATCGACAGTTTTGCAACTTTCAATATAAAGTTGTTCGTGACAGCATTTGACACTCAGGATTTCGAGCACTAATGGTTGAGTGATGTAAATCAGTCACGGGAACGGTTTGCTTATAGCCGGCCTGATGCAATCAGCACTTGCATTAAAATGTAAAGATATAGTATTCAAGACGCCATTTTGTGGACGTATTTTGGCGAAGTTAACCTTCAGAAGTCCAAGAAGCATTTGCTTATCTGACGAATAATCTGACAAAAACAGCCAAACTTTTGCACTTCTGTGCACCCCCAAAAACATTATCATTCATTGAACAAAATTACTTGTCCCGTGACATCATTCCAAACCCCAAACCGAACTGTGTAGTTCTTGTGGCGATTGGATGCCATTTTAATTTTAAGCGGGGAGTATTTTTTCGCGGTAAATTTCAAAAAAACTTATCTGGCAAATTGAATTCTTCAATACCATTTTAAATCAATTGAAAACCAAATGCCCAAGATCATACTTTCTGTTCGCTATTGTTTTGCATGCACATAGATTAAAAGAAGAACAACGATCAGCCTGCCTGGATCAGTCTGAAGTCAACACTACAAGCAGAATATCATTCAAATTTAAAGTTTGTGTCTCACACAAAAATCCGACAATCGTGTAACAGTCGACTTGTGACTTTTTGGCGTCCAATATCTTAAAAAAAAGAAAAAGAGCCGTGTCCTCAAGCATACAAGTACCATCCCACACGTCATGGCTACAATTACCAAAGTACTTTTATACTCACCGTGGTTACGTCAACATTCTTCGTAAATGATGATAAAACATCACGCCCACATTTTGCCTTTTCACGGGATCGACGTTTTCAAAAACCACAGTTACTGTGAAAGAGTAATTCATTGAAGTGTTTTTGCCATTTGCCAAGAGGCACTTTCTTACTAAATATACCATCAACTAGTTTGTGCGACCTTTACGGAAGATCGGGCCTCAAGAGCAGGCTACTGGTGTTATATTTCCAACGCCGTTCTCGTATTTCTGAACTTTTCACCGCTGACCTGTTCTGTAGGGGTCTTTTTTGTAGGGTTTTTCGTTGTAGAATTTTTCGTTGTGTGTGTGTGTGTGTTGTGTATGAGAGAGAGAGTGTGTGTGTGTGTGTGTTTATGTGTGTGTGTGTGTGTGTGTGTGTGTGTGTGTGTGCGTGCGTGTGTGTGTGTGCGTGCGTGCGTGCGTGCGTGCATGTGTGTGTGTGTGCGTGTGTGTGTGCAGTGCGTGCGTGCGTGCGTGCGTGCGTGCGTGCGTGCGTGCGTGCGTGCGTGCGTGCACGGGTGTGTGGGTACTAACTTTTGGTAACCGCGGCCCAATTTTAAAGGAAGCTGAAATCGTATCTGCGATGCTGGTTTCAGTTAAACGGCGAGCAGGCTAGCTCTAACTCGATTGCAGAACAAACTGAAAGGAAACTGAACTCTTACAGTGATGCTGGCCTCAGTATAATGGCGCGCAGACTAGCTCTTGGTGACTGCAGGTCAAACTGAAAGGAAGCTGAAATCGTATAGATATGCTGGTTAAAGTGCCAGCTCGAGGCGAGTTCGAACAAACGTGAAAGACGCACACCTGCAATCTGTCAGTTTTCTTTGAGTTAAAAGGCACATTCAGCTTCACGTAAACTATCAGTTTCTGGTCACAGACACTGTCAGGCTTTTGCACACAGTACAAACACCCTTTCGTTTAAACATTCACCGCTTAAGAACATCTTATGTGCCCTCCGCAAAGAGCAAGCATTGTTCAACGAATGTATTTCGTGCAGTCAGAACGGATTTACAATGAGACAAATTGATCGGACGCCTCGTTTTGGCGCTAGAACTAACTTTTAAAATATAAATAATATATTGACAGCTTGTTACACAAACATTCTTAAATCATAAAAGAATTCTTTTTTCATCAAGACAAGATCAGTACAATTCGAAGTATTGAAAGTTTGAAAAAATGGAGCCCGGAAGCAACTCACGCAAGGTCGTGTCTCCCAAGCAGGCGAATGTTCTGCATAGCGCTTGCTTCTTTGACTCGCAGTCGTTTGTTGCATTTTAGATTCAGAGGTACACAATTACGTGCTGTTGCAGATACAGCAAGTCGCATTTAAATCACAAACTGACGACTAAATTGGGAAAAAACAAGGAAAGTGGATCCCATGGGTTCACGATGGCTCAGGGATAAAATGAACCACGAAATCTGGTGTGTAGTTTACGCGAGCTAAATAGCCATTCAAACCAACTGTGTCATTTAATGTTATTAAATGCTATTGCAAGTGTGTTCCATAAGGTTAGAACTGCCTTTTTCGTGAGAAGATTTAAATCGTTCTGTAAACCATTTGAGGCAGACTGGGGCTTTTATCTGCATTCGCCTAGAACTTGCCTGCTCGCCATTCCATTGAAGCCAGCATCACAGCATTCACTGTATAGTTCCTTTCAGTAAAAGGAATAACTTTTTAACAAAAGGGCTTATTGGTGCAACATTAGAATGAACTAAACAGATGACAATAATCCATTTATGTTCCGTTTGTTCTTTCATTAGTCTTTAACCGTTTGTTCGCATTTGACTCATTGGTAAAATGCGTTGCTTCAGGGGTAACCTCTTTTGTGGCGATAGGAATACTGATGTTGTTGATGCTGGTGTTGGTGATGATGGGTGTGTGTGTGATAGTGATAAAACCTGAGTCAGACGTAGGCGCGGAGCTGTATTTGCATATATGGAAATTCATGTCTGCACGTTTGAAATGCAGTCACAGGTGCTGTAACACCAGGAAAGGGATGTGGGTAAATGTCTTGTTTTCTGAGAGACGCTCCCTTCGCAAACTCAAACTTTACGGCCTTAATTCTTTCAGATAAAATAGTAACACCAAAGGCCTCAGACTAAGTTCATCTGGTTCACTTTCAGATAAAATAGTAACACCAAAGGCCTCAGACTAAGTTCATCTGGTTCACTTTCAGATAAAATAGTAACACCAAAGGCCTCAGACTAAGTTCATCTGGTTCACTTTCAGATAAAATAGTAACACCAAAGGCCTCAGACTAAGTTCATCTGGTTCACTTTCAGATAAAATAGTAACACCAAAGGCCTCAGACTAAGTTCATCTGGTTCACTTTCAGATAAAATAGTAACACCAAAGGCCTCAGACTAAGTTCATCTGGTTCACTTTCAGATAAAATAGTAACACCAAAGGCTTCAGACTAAGTTCATCTGGTTCACTTTCAGATAAAATAGTAACACCAAAGGCCTCAGACTAAGTTCATCTGGTTCACTTTCAGATAAAATAGTAACACCAAAGGCCTCAGACTAAGTTCATCTGGTTCACTTTCAAATAAAATAGTAACACCAAAGGCCTCAGACTAAGTTCATCTGGTTCACTTTCAGATAAAATAGTAACACCAAAGGCCTCAGACTAAGTTCATCTGGTTCACTTTCAAATAAAATAGTAACACC
>NC_090247.1:3348861-3366361 GCF_037325665.1 Littorina saxatilis | reverse complement strand
GCGAAGGACTGGGGATAGGTGTAGGGTTCGGAGTAAATCGATAGCAGATATAAAAACCTCAGAAACGTTGTGGACTAAACGAAGAGGTGTTGAAATGCAGGGAATTATCATAATTATGTAGCGAAGGAATTGGGATAAGTGAAGGGTTCAGGGTCATGGGTGGGAGATATATTTTTTTTTTAAATCTTAGAAACTTTCTGGACCAAACGAAGTGGTTTGAATGCAGGTGGCTTTGTGGCTAAAGACTTGGGATGGCTATATGGTTCGGAGTAAATAGATAGCAGATACAAAAACCTCAGAAACTTTCCGAACCAAACGAATTGTGGTCTAAATGCAGAGAATAACGTAGCGAAGGATTTGGAATAGGCCTGGGATGCGGAGGAAATAAATAGCAGATATAAAAACCTTAGAAACTTCTGAATCAATCCTCTTAACTTGTTTGCCCAAGATGCCAATACAGTGCGTGTAATTCCGGCAAACCAAAACCAGGTCATGATCAGATAAACAAAAGATCAATCAATCCTATATCAGATATCTCAATTATGACAAGGTGTAGGCCAAATGTCGGTCATGGGGGTGCTGATGCATGAAATGTTGAAATGAGCGATCGTTGTTACAACGACTTGAAAGTGATTCAATGAATTTCTGACACATTGGAATTGACCGACACACATGACCGATTGATTGTAAAATATCGGCATGTTCATTTTAAAAATGGCAAATTATTTTGGAAAAAAGGGGGCTCATTTTGGACAAGACACCGTGAACGGATTGGTATTGAGTCAAAGGACCTCTACTTCTTTCATGTGCACACCTCAAAGTCTGAATTGTTTGGAGCTGTGTAATTATTAATATTGTTTGCAAGTCGGGGGCCCGATAGCTCAGTTGGTGGACCACTGGACTTGTGATCCGTAGGTCAAGGGGTCCAAACCGGGCCGGGACGGACACGGGTCAAGGGTCAACCTTATGTGCAACTTTATGTGCAGACTGAGAGACGGTATCCATGTTCTCCCCCGTGTCGCCACTGTGACACGTTAACGACCTCGGTCATTCTGCCATAGTGCAGGTGGCTGATTACACCTGGGAAGCGCGACCGTGTTTACTGCTAGGTTTCCACTGGGAGGAAGCGTTCCGAATTTCCTAAGCGCTGGGACGATAAAGTAATACAAATACAAATACAAATGGAACACAAATCCTGAGAAAAAACGAAAAGTCTGGACCAGCTAGTCCACCAATGTTGCCCTGTCTCTTTGAATATGTCCAAAGTCTACATTGAAATAAAAAGTGATTTTAATAAAATGATTACCAACAGCATTGTGTTGCACAATTGATTCAAAGCTGTGTTATGTTTGTCTTGCACCGAACTAAGATTGGTATATGCCAGTCGATGTCCGGTACTAACATCAGACATGTTTCACAAATCTTGAGTCTCTTCACAACAAAATTCTGAACATGTTCGAAAAGTGTAATATCTGAGGTGTACAGACATTTTCAAGCTAGCTATAACGGTTGATTTTTAGCCGTTTCGTACCTCATAGAAAATTTGCATCGTCGAGTTACGCCTTCAATCTATGGTCAAAAACTGAAAGTCACAAACTGTATACATGTAAACAAAGCGAAATTCAAGTATATAATGTATACGCACTGCAAAGATTTACGTCACGTGCGTTTGTTGGCAATCGCAAGAGAATGCAGAACAAGCGAAATGCAAATATTCAAACACTTCAAGTAGTTAAGACACAGGTTGGCAAATGTCATGCACCTGTGCATGGCAAATGTTGAGGCCAACATGAGAAAGTAAAAGCATGTATGTTCAACCATACAATTGACGTAAACACTAACATTACCGTGCCCACATCACACTCACACCTGCTGCCCGTATGGTACGTAAACACTAACATTACCGTGCCCACATCACACTCACACCTGCTGCCCGTATGGTACGTAAACACTAACATTACCGTGCCCACATCACACTCACACCTGCTGCCCGTATGGTACGTAAACACTAACATTACCGTGCCCACATCACACTCACACCTGCTGCCCGTATGGTACGTAAACACTAACATAACCGTGCCCACATCACACTCACAACTGCTGCCCGTATGGTACGTAAACACTAACATTACCGTGGCCACATCACACTCACAACTGCTGCCCGTATGGTACGTAAACACTAACATTACCGTGCCCACACCACACTCACAACTGCTGCCCGTATGGTACGTAAACACTAACATTACCCTGCCCACATCACACTCACAACTGCTGCCCGTATGGTACGTAAACACTAACATTACCCTGCCCACATCACACTCACAACTGCTGCCCGTAAGCCACTAAAGTCAAACCACCCACGTTCTATAGTTAAAACATATATTGCCGTACAATATTCGCAATAAATTAATCAAAATTGCGCGTCTATGTTAACTAAAAGTTCATACACTGGAGAGAAAAAAGGACATAATTTCGGGGTAAGGTATTTGTCTTAAACTGCAGTATTTGGGTCAACCGTGATACCCACGCATAAATTCTATAAACAAGATATCTGAGCAAGGAAAAAACCCACATATTTAAATCCACGCATGTTTACTGGCGTTGAGCATTTGTGTTTTGTCCCTGAAAACATTTACTTTTATTGGCCAGTAAATGAGTATGAACGGACCTCTGAGATTTCTTTTGCGAGAAATATATGAAAGTTTATAAATGCAGCACGCTTGAGTGTGCGCAGAACAATTTAACGAGGGAATAATATGTGTGTATGTCTACCACTCCCTTTGACGTCAGCGTGTGTAGATTATTCCCCGTTCCCCTCGTGACCTGCTAGGTATTATCCTGCAGAAGGAGCGCCTGCACAAAATAATGTTCTATAATAATGAAAAATTCAGACCTGTTGGATTAGCGTGCCTGTTGTGTCTTTTGATGTCTGGAGTTTACTACGACAGCCCCCGTTCCATTGATTGATTGATTGATTGTGTGCGTGAGTTGGGGGTGACGCGTGTGTTTGTGTGTGTGTGTGTGTGTGTGTGTCTGTGTGTGTGTGTGTGTGTGTGTATATGTGTGTGCGTGTTTATGTATTTGTGTGTGTGTGTGTGTGTGTATATGTGTTTGTGTGTATATGTGTGTGTGCGTGTGTATATATTTGTGTGTGTGTGTGTGTGTGTGTGTGTGTGTGTGTGTGTGTGTGTGTGTGTGTGTGTGTGTGTACGTGTTTTCTTTGTGCTTAATATTATTTTGTTTGGACCTAGCTATTGATGTATACATTGTTGTTTAAACAGTTGTTTGTTGTATGTTTATCAGGTGTAATGAATGGCGGTTATGGTGTTTATAGTTGAAGGGATATAACTAGTGCTTTTTGTAATACAAAGAGGTTGTCAGGAGTGTTTAACTTTGAGAGTGGAAACTTTTAACAGTTCAGTAAAATTCCATGGTTAGCTACGGACGGTCAAACTGGGTTCGCGGCACGTGAATTTACAACTGTGCGAGTTGTTCACGTTATAATCGCAACCGCCTGATTTTGTGAGTTGTGATTGTAAACTGCCTGACAATTGAAAGTCATTCGACCTGGGCTCTCGGATGAGAAAACCTGCTCTTGGTTTTGATGTCAACTTTGCAAGAAAACATTTGATCTTGATGTCAACCTTGGAACCGGGAAACATTGCCGGGATGACTTGGACTTTTGTATGGGTGCCGCCATATTGGAAGATGAGGTACTTTGCTAGTTTTGTGTGAACTTGAACATTTCTTTTGTATGCGCGGACATGACTTGTGTACTTGAATAATTTCGGAATTGTATAATTTTCTTGTGCTCGGTTGGTGTGTTTTTGAATATTGTTAGTTGTTACAGTAGGGTGTTATATTTTGTAACAGGCCGCCCCAGTCTGACTTGTGCGGGGTGGTGCCAGAGTGGCGAGGGTGCGATGGAGGCCGTAAGGTTGAAGGCTAGCTACATCGTCACCTCTACATAACGTAAAAGTTATGTTTTGTTTATTTGCTTTCTTGTCCTTGTAAATATGTTCTGACGTTGACAATGAATGAGTGAGTTTCACAAGGTCGTGGACAATGAATGAATGAGTTTCAAAAGGTCATGAATTGATTATTGTAAGCAAGAAAGTATTTGAGAATTTGAGGAATGAGTTGATAATTGCTATGTCAGAAACAAACCAATTTGTATGTTCTAATTAAACCATTGGCTATTGTTTGGAAAGAATGAGTTGGTGAAAGACTACAAATTCTTCTAATCTTCTCTCTGCTTTCCTAAACTTCTGAGCGGGAGTCAGATGATTGACTGTGTGTGTGTGTGTGCACATATAAAGAATCTGGAAGGAGATTAATAAGGATAACTACGGATCTTCTTTATTTCAAATCTCTTACATTGGCGAGCTTGCGGTTGTATTAATTGGAAAATTTTTGAAGATTAATTTTCTTTTTCTTTTTGGTGCGTTCCCTTGAGTGCAGTTAGGCTTATTTTATATTATTGACTTGTAGTGCTGAAGTGTTGTTTGGTTTTGCGCAGATGCTGATGCATGCAGTCTGGAGGATGGACATCCTTGTCATCTGTCTGTGAAGGGAGCTCCTTGGTCTGTGGACGGATGCATCCTGTGCCTGACTGAACGACATATTTTGGACAGGAGTGAGTCATTTGCTTATCTGACACTCAAGTTAACATTCTATATATTTTAGAGGATAATTTGCGTGAGGAAAGAGCAGCAAGAAGGAAAAGAGAAAATGATATTGCTCTTCAAGAAAAAGAACTCGCTGCTGCACGTGAGCTTAAAGAGAGAGAGTTAGCTGAACAAGCTAAGATTGAAAATCTTCGTCAAGAAAAAGAACTCGCTGCTGCACGTGAGCTTAAAGAGAGAGAGTTAGCTGAACAAGCTAAGATTGAAAATCGTCGTCTCGATATTGAAGAAGAAAAGGCGAACAGGGAGGCAAAGTTGCGAGCAGACGAGTTGGTTGAAAAAGCAAGCAAGAATAAGTTGGCCAATCGTCCCAAGATTCCCTATTTTGATGATAAATCAGATGACATTGAGAGTTATCTGTATCGCTTCGATAAGCACGCAGCTAGCTTGAAGTGGTCAAATGATGAGAAGGCTTTGATTTTGCCTACTCTACTCAGAGGTCGTGCTCTGAATTATTTTCAAGAGTTACCAGTAGAAGATACTAATGACTATGCCAAACTGTCAGCGCATTTGTTGAAGAGATTCAAATGTACTGAAGAAGGTTTCAGAACGCAGTTTCGCTCATGCAAACCTGAATCTGGTGAAACCATGCATGTCTTTTTCTCCCGCATGAGAAGATATTTTACTAGATGGACAGATATGGCTGGAGTTGGCACAGATTTCGCTTTGCTCTGTGACTTGGTGCTCAGAGAGCAGATTCTGTCTAGTTGTGCGTCGTCTCTGGTTACTTTTCTGAAAGAAGACAAGCATACTACCGCTCAAACCATGATAGACGCAGCTGAAAGATACAGGGAAGCACATCCTAGTCAAAACATAGCAGCAAAAGGTTCTAGTGATCCTCTGTTGGCTAATGTCGGTCTTCCAAGTGGGAGAGGAGGTCATTCAGGTGGTCGAGGTGGTCACAGGTTTTCTAAGAAGAATAGTCAGGCTGACACAAACCCACCGACAGAACAAAGCTCTCCTGATAATAAGGGTGGCAGAGGTGCTAGTCAAGCTGGTAGAGGTAGGGGTGGTCAGAACTATCAGAGGAAGTGTTGGTGGTGTCAAGATACTTCGCACAAGTTGGCAGATTGTCCCAAAAAAATGCATACTGCTTCAGTATCCGTTGTCACTGTTGAAGAGTCCAGCTGTAGTGAAGACGAGCAGTCTGTGGCGTCAGTAGGATTTTCAGGTAGTGATGAACTTCCCGAGTCTATTCAGACATGTGAAGGTACCTTAAATGGTAGTGAGGTCACGGTCATGTTGGATAGTGGGTGTTCCACGGTTGGGGTCAGGAAGTCCCTAGTGAGAGATGATCAGTTTACTGGGAAGGTACAGGTGTGTAGACAGTTCAGTGGGGATTTGGTTCGGTTACCCATTGCGATTGTGAGTCTGGATACACCATACTTTTCTGGAAGTGTTGAGGCATGTGTGATCGACAATCCAGTATGTGACGTCATTTTGGGTAGAATACAGGGATGTACATTTGGATGTGTCGAGGTTACTAGCGCAGTCCAGACAAGAGGTCAAAAAGCTAGAGAAGAACATCCTTTTAGACCGCTGTTGACCGCTAAAGTTCCCCAACTTGATATCAATGCTGAGAAACTGTCCAAAATGCAAAGGGATGACAAAACGTTGCATGATCTGTTCGAGAAAGTTGGCCAAGGAAAATCGGAAGAGTCGTCTGGTTGTGTGGTGTCGTTTGTTGTGAGGGACCAGTTGTTATATCGAAAGTACTACTCCAAGGTCAACGATGAAGTGGTTTGGCAGCTAGTTGTTCCTGAACGCTTGCGCGAGTCGGTTTTGATCACTGCCCATGACGGTTTGTTTGGTGGTCATTTAGGCGCGAACAGTACGTTCAAAAGGGTGTCCGCATTCTTCTTTTGGCCCGGTTATCGGCAGTCGATCAAGGATTACTGCAGATCATGTGATATCTGTCAGAAAACCTTTCCCAAAGGTAGAGTTCCTTCGGCACCTTTGCAACCACTGCCTGTGATAGAAGTCCCATTTTCCCGAGTTTGCATTGATCTGATTGGTCCGATTAAACCAGTGTCAGCTCGTGGTCATCAGTACGCTTTGGTGTTGGTGGATGTTGCGACACGCTATCCGGAAGCAGTACCCTTGAAATCAACGACCACAGAAGCAGTAGCGGAAGCTTTGTTGGGCATTTTCACCCGGACGGGTTTACCAGATGAGGTTCTCTCAGATCTAGGTACACAATTCACATCTGATGTCATGCGAGAGGTGATGAGATTGATATCGGTATTGCAGTTGCACACGACTCCTTATCATCCCCAGACGAATGGTCTCTGTGAAAGGTTCAATGGAACTTTGAAATCCATGGTGAAGAAGTTGATGGCAGATAGACCTAAGGATTGGGATAGATATTTGCCTTTTGCGTTGTTCGCATACAGAGAAATCCCACAGGAGTCTACAGGGTACTCACCTTTTGAACTTCTGTACGGTAGAAACCCAAAAGGACCGTCGGAACTGCTGTATCATGCGTGGACCGATAGCAGTCGGGAGAATCAGCAGGTTCCAGTGTCACAGTATGTGCAGGATTTGAAAGAGGTCTTGGCTGACAGTGTTAGTAGAGCACAGAAGGCTGTTCAGAATGTATCAAAGAAGAACAGATCATACAGATCTCAGAAGCCAAGAACGATACTCGCTGGAAAGAAAGTCTTAGTCTTACTTCCAACTGAGAAGAACAAAATGATACTACGCTGGCGAGGTCCATTTCAGGTGATCAAAAGACTGAATCAATGTGATTACGTTGTAGAAATTTCACCTGGGATCGAGAAAGTGTACCATGTCAACTTGCTCAGGGAGTATGTGTCTAGGAATGAAGATGTTGGTCAGAACCCAGTTGTTGCCTCATTGGGAGTGATCAGTGGGTCCAGTGCAGTAGAGGAGGTAGACATTCAGAAAGTCAAACTACAGTCAGTTCCCACAGTTCAGACTGAGAATGTAGATGATGTGGTCTATAGTCCAGACTTGTCTATGCAGGCAAAACAAAAAGTGCAGGCGGTGTTTCAGAAGCATCAGGACAAAATGACGGATTTGCCTGGTACTTGTGACCTAGTGCAGCATGTGGTGAGGATTCCTGAAGGTGCTGTGGTCAATGTGAAACAGTATCCGTTACCATTTGAGTCTCAGAAAGTGGTTGAAGAAGAAGTGAAGAAGATGTTAGATCTAGACGTAATAGAGCCGTCTATTTCTCCGTTCTCGTCTCCTATTGTTCTAGTCAAGAAGAAGGACGGAAGTACTCGTTTTTGCATCGATTTCAGACACCTCAATAAGATTACGGAGTTTGACGCTGAGCCAATACCGGATCCGGAAGTTCTGTTTGCTTCATTGCAGGGCAGGCAGCATTTCACGAAGATTGATCTGGCTAAGGGCTATTGGCAAATTCCGATGGCAGAGTCTGATCGAGCAAAAACGGCTTTTCGTACCCCTCAAGGTCTATATCAGTTCAAGAAGATGCCGTTCGGAATGAGTACAGCACCAAGTACTTTCGCGAGGATGATGAAGATGTTGGATCTGGATAGGTTCAAATCTGTTCATTTCTTTGATGACGTACTTGTAGCCACAGAAGACTGGTGTGAGCATCTAGAGGCACTTGACGGACTGTTGACAGAACTGGGAAAACATGGGTTGACTGTGAGACCGTCGAAAGTAGAGGCAGGGTTTGACTCTATTGAGTTTTTGGGTCACATAGTTGGGGAGGGTAGCATGCGTCCAGTTCCCTCTAAAGTGTCCAAAATCTTGAATGTCTCTGTCCCAACCACAAAGAAACAAGTCCGGTCATTGGTAGGGCTCATCAGTTTCTATAGGCGCTATGTCCCAAGCTTCGCGTCTATTGTGTCCCCCCTGGTAGAACTCACAAAGAAGAACCAACCAAACAAAGTTCGTTGGTCAAAAGAGTGTCAGATGGCTTTTGACAGGGTCAAAGAAATTTTGTCGTCTGAACCACTGGTGAGATTGCCAGACTTTTCCAGGCCGTTCACAGTGCGGTCGGATGCATCCTCCACGGGGATTGGAGCAGCCCTGATGCAGCCTGATGATGACGACGTCCTTCATCCAGTTCTGTATGCCAGCAGAAAACTGCTGGAAAGAGAAACCAGATACTCTACTGTGGAGAGAGAGTGCCTAGCGTTGGTGTGGGCAGTTGACAAATTCCATCGCTACTTGTTTGGCTCACATTTCTTTGTTGAGACTGATCACAGACCGTTGACGTACTTACGACAGTCCAAAACTGCCAACGGCCGACTGTTGCGATGGGCTCTGTCTCTCCAAGAGTATTCATTCACAGTAGTGCCAATTCCTGGAGTCAGGAATTTTGAGGCTGATGTGTTGTCACGCTTGACGAAGTGAATGGAACATGATGGTTGAAAGGACAGTGAAAAGACTTTCTGCAATCAACAAGGACAATACTTTTAGTGCTGTGAGTGTTGATATGCTGTGTATGTATTAAGAACTAATTTAATTTTGTTCTTGTTTTTTTTGTCACATTGTGATTATTTATTTGATCTGGCTGGAAAAATTTGTTTGGATATTTTTGATGCTAGTACCATTTTGTGTTGTAGTCGAGGTTTACTGTATTGAGTTTAGCGGGGGCTACTCAAACTTTATTGGCGATCTTTGGTACCAAGAACGTCAATGTTATTGCATTCAGTAATAGGCGAAAATTGCTGAATGTCCATGAGTATAACTATTGTGGATTAACACAGTGGGTGATTATCTACACGGCGGCGTAAATGTGGTTTATTATGCTTGCCATTGTTGCTCATGTTTAAGGACAGCCTCGTGGCTTTCGTCACTTTTTTGGTGGATGGCACTGTCTTTTGGTTGTAAACTGATTGCACTCTTTGGGAACGGACAGAGTATTTAATAAATGTTTTCCTTATGCTTTGATTATTTATTAATCTATTTATATATTTTTTTTTATGTATTTAAATTTTTTTCTTGTTACTGGAATACTTATACTTGTACAGTTTTTGAAAAAAAAATGTTCATTTTGGGTTCACATTTTTTTTTAATCGGGGAAAGGGGTGATGTAATGAATGGCGGTTATGGTGTTTATAGTTGAAGGGATATAACTAGTGCTTTTTGTAATACAAAGAGGTTGTCAGGAGTGTTTAACTTTGAGAGTGGAAACTTTTAACAGTTCAGTAAAATTCCATGGTTAGCTACGGACGGTCAAACTGGGTTCGCGGCACGTGAATTTACAACTGTGCGAGTTGTTCACGTTATAATCGCAACCGCCTGATTTTGTGAGTTGTGATTGTAAACTGCCTGACAATTGAAAGTCATTCGACCTGGGCTCTCGGATGAGAAAACCTGCTCTTGGTTTTGATGTCAACTTTGCAAGAAAACATTTGATCTTGATGTCAACCTTGGAACCGGGAAACATTGCCGGGATGACTTGGACTTTTGTATGGGTGCCGCCATATTGGAAGATGAGGTACTTTGCTAGTTTTGTGTGAACTTGAACATTTCTTTTGTATGCGCGGACATGACTTGTGTACTTGAATAATTTCGGAATTGTATAATTTTCTTGTGCTCGGTTGGTGTGTTTTTGAATATTGTTAGTTGTTACAGTAGGGTGTTATATTTTGTAACAGGCCGCCCCAGTCTGACTTGTGCGGGGTGGTGCCAGAGTGGCGAGGGTGCGATGGAGGCCGTAAGGTTGAAGGCTAGCTACATCGTCACCTCTACATAACGTAAAAGTTATGTTTTGTTTATTTGCTTTCTTGTCCTTGTAAATATGTTCTGACGTTGACAATGAATGAGTGAGTTTCACAAGGTCGTGGACAATGAATGAATGAGTTTCAAAAGGTCATGAATTGATTATTGTAAGCAAGAAAGTATTTGAGAATTTGAGGAATGAGTTGATAATTGCTATGTCAGAAACAAACCAATTTGTATGTTCTAATTAAACCATTGGCTATTGTTTGGAAAGAATGAGTTGGTGAAAGACTACAAATTCTTCTAATCTTCTCTCTGCTTTCCTAAACTTCTGAGCGGGAGTCAGATGATTGACTGTGTGTGTGTGTGTGCACATATAAAGAATCTGGAAGGAGATTAATAAGGATAACTACGGATCTTCTTTATTTCAAATCTCTTACATCAGGGTTTGCTAGTGTGTGATAGGGTTCGTGTCCGTCTGTAGATGTTAGTTTCTTTGTTAGTCCTGTGTTGACAACTCTTCGACAAGCGCTTAGAACTGTACCCACGGAATACGCGCTATATAAGCTTCCTATTGATTGATTGATTGATATGCGTGTGCGTGTGTATGTGTGGGTGTGTGTTTGTGTGTGTGTGTCTGTGTGCGTGTGTGTATGTGTATATGTGTATGCGTGTGTATGTGTGTGTGTGTGTGTGTGTGCGTGTGTATGTGTGTGTGTGTACGTGTGTGTGTGTGTGTGTGTGTGTGTGTGTGTGTGCGTGCCCGTGCATGGTGCTGTGTATCTCTGTGTGTATGTGCCAGGCTGGATGTGCGTGTGTGATTTCTTTAAAATAGGTTGTTGTTTTTTGTTTGTTTGTCTGTTTGCTTGCTGTTTGTGTTTTCGTATGTTTTTGGATTGTGTGTTGTTGCTTTTTAATTATAATGTCTAATACTGGTCTATTATCCAGAATTTTGATTTGTGCGAAGTGAGTTCTCAATACCTACATTTAACAAAAATGGCAATCGTGAACATGGAAGTGGTGCGAGAGTGTGGGCGACGTGCATTCCGCGGGGATGGTGGGGGGGGGGGGGGGGGGGGCAGTGGTGCCATATATGGTATATGACATATATAGCGATTACACGATTTTCTATTTTTCATTCACATTGGAAATCCTCAAAGACTTTCTTTGTTTAGTGGGGCACTTCCAAACGATGGTTAAAATAGAACATTGTGTAATTCATGTTTAGTACGCTCCTTTTGCGGTTAGGCCTGTGTTGTTTTTCAATGTGATAGTATGTCTATTTACATCCCATACAAGGTATCAGGAAGTCTTTGTTCACACAGAGAGCGGTAGGTATTCCAGCGCTACAAAGTAGTTCGATCTTTTCACTGCATTTTTCTAAGCTTCTGTTTTGATCTGTGCAATTGTGTTTATACTAATGTTGATTATTCAAACATTGTATATTTTTTTAACAATAATTTTTTTTAAATTTATTCTCTTTATTTATATAGCGCCTTATCCGAAGTTCAAAGCGCTTTATGCCGTGTGAGATGGAATTTTTTACACAATATATCACGCATTCACATCGACCAGCAAACCTCAAGCCTGTTAGGCGAATGTTCACCTTTCGCGGCCTTTATTCCAAGTCACACGGGTATTTGATGGACATTTTTATCTATGCCTATACAATTTTGCCAGGAAAGACCCTTTTGTCAATCGTGGGATCTTTAACGTGCACATCCCAATATAGTGTACACGAAGGGACCTCGGTTTTTCGTCTCATCCGAAAGACTAGCACTTGAACCCACCATCTAGGTTAGGAAAGGGGGGAGAAAATAGCGGCCCGACCCAGAGTCGAACACGCAACCTCTCGATTCCGAGCGCAAGTGCGTTACCACTCGGCCACCAAGTCCTCAACAATAATACAACAACAAAAATATCGGATGTAAAGGTCATCAATGCCAAGGTCGTTCTGAGTCTGTTGGCAAAACGAGTTTGTGTCGTGCGATGTTTCAGTCCGATTCGCTGACGTTAAAGGCACAGTAAGCCTCCCGTAAACCATCACAGATACTGTCAGGCTTTTACACACAGTACAAACACCCTTCCATTTGAACGCTCACCGAACGGGAACATCCTGGCTGCTTTCCGTCGAAAGCGAAACATTTTCAAAGAATTCATTTTCGTTTGATCTACAATCAGGCGCCTCGTTTTGGCGCTAGAACTAACTTTTAAAATCTAAATTATAAATTGACAGCTTGTAACACAAACTTCTTAAATTATAAAAATGTTTTTTTCATCAAGACAAGATCAGTACAATTCGAAGTTTTGACAGTTTTAAACAAGTCGCGTAAGGCGAAATAACATTTAGTCAAGCTATCGAACTCACAGAATGAAACTGAACGCACTGCTTTTTTTCACTAAGACCGCATACTCGTTGTTTCGTCAGTCCACCGCTCGTGGCAAAGGCAGTGAAATCGACAAGCCAGAATAGTGCGGTAATGGTCGCGCTGAGCAGGATAACACGCTTTTCTGTATCTCTATTCTTTTTAGCGTACTGAGTTTGTTTTTAATCTAAACATATCATATCTATATATTTTTGGAATTAGGGACCGACAAGGAATAAGATGAAATTATTTCTAAATCGATTTCGGACAATTAATTTTAATCATAATTTTCATATTTTTAATTTTCAGAGCTTGTTTTTAATCCAAATATAACATATGTATATGTTTTTGGAATCAGAAAATGATGAAGAATAAGATGAAATTGTTTTTGGATCGTTTAAAAAATATATAATTTTAATGACAAGTTTCCGATTTTTAATGACCAAATTCATTAATTATTTTCTTAACCCCGAAGCTGAAATGCAATACCAAAGTCCGGCCTTTCTCGAAGATGGCTTTGCCAAAATGTCAATCAATTTGATTGAAAAATGAGGGTGTGACAGTGCCGCCTCAACATTTTACAAAAAGCCGGATATGACGTCATCAAAGGTATTTATCGAAAGAAAAAAAAAGTCCGGGGATATCATTCCCAGGAACTCTCATGTCAAATTTCATAAAGATCGGTCCAGTAGTTTAGTCTGAATCGCTCTACACACACACACACACACAGACAGACAACACACACACACACACACACATACACCACGACCCTCGTCTCGATTCCCCCTCTATGTTAAAACATTTAATCAAAACTTGACTAAATGTAAAAAGACAGCCTGGAAGCAGGGTCACGAAAGGTCGTGTCTCAAAGCAGACGATTTTTCTGCATAGCGCTCGCTTTCTTTGAAGGCATTCGCCGCCGACAAGTTCGCATGACTCGCAGCCGTTTGTTGCGTTTTAGAATCAGAGGTACACAATAACGTGCTATTGCAGATCACACCGGTGACACTGTGACGGTTCCCCTACGCTTTGTGTTCGGTGCCCTGACCCTTTGTGTTCGGTTCCCACTCGGTTCCCACACGCCAAAATTCGCGGACAAAACATCCATTTATGGTAGTATTACGCAATGTTGCTCTCTGAGAATGGTCTTGTTAGATCTGTGAGTGTTTACACTACATGCCTAGGTGCTGTTGGATTGAAGGTTTTTGATATTTTAGCCGTTATTAGGTAGAATGCCTTCCACTTTACTGCAAAACTGCATAATTCGTAGTATCGGCAAGAAATATCCTACCAAAAAATGCCTGCTTGGAACTGTCGTTGGTCCAGCAAAAAGTTCAACATGTCTGTAGCAGACAGCCCAAGTTTCAAGATTGTAGGGCCATCCAAACAGCCGTAATAATAAAAACAACAAAAGTAGTCAGTGAAATTGGCTGTGTTCGGTCCCCCCACACTTTTGTGACGTAGGCGTGACGGTTCCCATAATTCATTGTGTCGGTCCCCACTTTCTGTGTCGGACCCCACTTTCGACCTAATTTCTCTGTGACGGACCCCACAACCAGCCTATTTTGTGTCGGTCCCCACACCTTCTTGGATTTATGACTTGCCGGTTACTTGTATCATTGTATTCATTGAATCTAATTGTCTCGGAGTTATTTTTCAGCAAAAACCGGCAAGGCAGCACCTTTTGTGATACCAAGTAAGTCAGATGACATCAGTATGTGTGTGTGTGTGTGTGTGTGTGTGTGTTTGAGAGAGAGAGAGAGAGAGAGAGAGAGAGAGAGAGAGAGAGAGAGAGAGAGAGAGAGAGAGACTAACTTTATTAGTTTATGCCACAAATAATATATAACATTATTTATCTCTGGGACGGTTCCCAGTATACCAGCAAATTATGTGTTGATCCACCCACACCTTCTTGAACTGGCCTTCCCAATATCTAATCTTAGTCTTACGGCCTTGGAGATATGCAATTTGGCACATTTTTAAAATAAAAGATCCACCTGTCGTATGTGAGATTCAGTTTTCAGAGCAAAATGCTGCCCAGGGACTTCTAGTGGTGATTGAAAAAAAAAAGAGTACTTGCCTGTGTCAAGTATGTGTCTTTATCCACGCTTGTTGTAAGAGGCAACTTTTCCCAGCTCCTTGTGTTCATGACTGCTTTCTCTTAAAATTAATTACTTTATGACAGTCAGAATACAATGGAACAAGGCTACATAAACCCTGACAGCCTACGACAACGGCCCGACTAAGGCTCAACACCGCGCCAATAAATTCAGCATTGGGCCAATGTTGGGCCATGATTGCTCCGTTTTCGTAGGCTATCAGGGTCAAAGATACATATTGGTAAACTAGTAAAATACATGTTCAGCATCATCAGCAATACCACAAAAGGATTAAAACAAGAAATTCCTCCGATAGGAACTACACCCCCGTCAAAGGGAAATAACCTTCTCAGTTGGTGGCAGTGAGAATGGTTATTTCCCTTTGACCAACGGGGGTGTCCGTCTATACCAGGCCTTGTATAATTTTAATCCACCAATAACTCCCTAACCGTGTGTTTGACTGGTCCCAATTTTCGTAAGGACCGTCTCAGGAATGTATAGAACCTGTTCACCAAGTTTGGTGACGATCGGTCCGTTCATTCTTGAGATCTACTTGCGAACACAAACACATCGAGTGAAACCTATACACACCCCTATACCGGGGGTGTAAAAATCCTATTAGCTGTATGTCAGCGGCACAATGCAACCAGAACCAGCGTTTATGTGGAGTGATCGGGTGCTGGTCACTACCGCGAGCGTCACTACCGCGAGTACCACTACCGCGTCTCACACTAAAGTTGTGTTTCCGTACCCGCGACAGCGTTTTTCCAGCGGTGCGACGAAAATCAAGCACATAGAAAATGACCAGGAGTGTTTCCACACGCGCGACGCGTTAGCGGCGCGACAAGCGGCAAGCGACGCGATTTTTTTGAAAGGGTCCTGGAGCGATTTTTTCGCGTTGTCGCGCGGCAACGCGGGAGTTTACAGATTTTACCGCATGTTTAAAACGCAAGTACGGAAACACGTAACGCGTTTGCGCGCGTTTTCTTTTGTCGCTGCCGCTGTCGCGGGTACGGAAACAGAACTTACCGCGAGTACGACACTACCGCGAGTACGACACTACCGCGAGTATAACACTACCGCGTGTCACACTACCGCGAGTATAACATTACCGCGTGTCATTTTATGACTTCCATGGCTGAAGGCAAAGGTTGAAATGTTTCCTTGAAATATAAAACAAAAAGGCCTGGTCTGTTCTCTGAACACTAATTCAATGTTTGTCATGCTAACCAAGAACTCAAAACGATCAGAACACACTATCAGAATACATATAGAATGGGTTGCTTCCAATCAAAGCCGTTAGAACACAAACTCACACGAAGTAAGTTTGCATGCGTTCTCTCTACGGTTATGGTACTCGCGGTTGTGGTACGCGCGGTAGTGTGACACGCGGCAGTGTTATACTCGCGGTAGTGTCGTACTCGCGGTAGTGTGACACGCGGTAGTGTTACACGCGGTAGTGTCGTACTCGCCGTAGTGTGACACGCGGTAGTGACGCTCGCGGTAGTGTCGCATAACCGGAGTGATCTGGAAAGGTGTCAATCTCTCTCTCTCTCTCTCTCTCTCTCTCTCTCTCTCTCTCTCTCTCTCTCTCTCTCTCTCTCTCTCTCTCTCTCTCTCTCTCTCTCTCTCTCTCTCTCTCTCACTCACTCTCTCTCTCTCTCTCTCTCTCTCTCTCTCACATACACACACACACACACACACACACACACACACACACACACACACACATACTGATGTCATCTGACTTACTTGGCATCACAAAAGGTGCTGCCTTGCCGGTTTTTGCTGAAAAATAACTCCGAGACAATTAGATTCAATGAATACAATGATACAAGTAACGGGCAAGTCATAAATCCAAAAAGGTGTGGGTACCGACACAAAATAGGCTGGTTGTGGGGTCCGTCACAGAGAAATTAGGTCGAAAGTGGGGTCCGACACAGAAAGTGGGGACCGACACAATGAATAATGGGAACCGTCACGCCTACGTCACAAAAGTGTGGGGGGACCGAACACAGCCAATTTCACTGACTACTTTTGTTGTTTTTATTATTACGGCTGTTTGGATGGCCCTACAATCTTGAAACTTGGGCTGTCTGCTACAGACATGTTGAACTTTTTGCTGGACCAACGACAGTTCCAAGCAGGCATTTTTTGGTAGGATATTTCTTGCCGATGCTACGAATTATGCAGTTTTGCAGTAAAGTGGAAGGCATTCTACCTAATAACGGCTAAAATATCAAAAACCTTCAATTCAACAGCACCTAGGCATGTAGTGTAAACACTCACAGATCTAACAAGACCATTCTCAGAGAGCAACATTGCGTAATACTACCATAAATGGATGTTTTGTCCGCGAATTTTGGCGTGTGGGAACCGAGTGGGAACCGAACACAAAGGGTCAGGGCACCGAACACAAAGCGTAGGGGAACCGTCACAGTGTCACCGGTGTGAGATACAGCCAGTCGCATTGAAATCGCAAACTGACGACTAAATTGTGAAAAAAAGGAAAGTGGATCACACGGGTTCACGATGGCTCAGGGGTAAGATAAACCACGAAATCTGGTGTGTGGTTTACGCGAGCTAAATAGCAATTCAAACGAACTGTTTCATTTAATCCTATTAAATGCTATTGCAAGTGTGTTCCATAAGGTTAGAACTGCTTTTTTCATTTGAAGATTAA
>NC_090247.1:3338861-3343861 GCF_037325665.1 Littorina saxatilis | reverse complement strand
ATCCGGTAAGTTTCTCTGGGTGTCACTTCAACCACTACACCTGGAATGTTTCTGCTATCAAGGCGTCCTCGATCAAATTCTGAAACTGGTATGAGGACGGCATCTCCGACCTGAAAAGGTGACAGCCTTTGCTTCGTTCGCCTGAGCATTTCACTTCGGCTCTTATCCTGTCCCTTTCTTGCTTCTTCTCTACGCGTCATGGTGTCATGGTTTGATCTTTCGACGCTACCTTGGCTTTGGGGGTGCCTCGGTAGAGATAGAGAGTAACCGCCCATGCACGATCATCAGCGAAGGCCACAATTCTTTCAATTCGTATACCACTTTCGCCGCGAATTCACGACCATTGTCGCTCTGCAAGATGCATGGGGCTCCTATCAGTGTAAAAATATCAATCAAGTTGTAGGCGACTTCTGCAGCGGTCCTCGACTTCAGTGGTCTCAGAAAATTGAACTTAGTGAAGTGATCCTGGTAGTTCATTATATTCACGTAGTCTCTATCTGGCTGTGACTCCATGATGATGAGGTCCACCTGTCCTCGCGAACCCAAGCCCGAACTGCATAATGGTTTCACCACCAGTCCCTTGTTTGGCTTTGACTTCTCCTTCTGACACGATTCGCAGTTTGCTAGGAATATGCATGGCCACCATCCGTTCAGTAATATTGCAGTATTCTCAAATAGTAGTAACCGCGATCTTTGGTTTGCTGACCAGCAAGTGTTGAAATCATTGTATTGTAATCCTTTCTACTTGGTAGAATGTGCACGCTAAATTTCTCTTTTCTGATGGCATCATCAAACCTGTCGGCAAACAGCGCCTCCATCATTGAAAGCTTCCTTGTTATGAAGGAAATTGTGAATATAATTTGGGCTCCACATTTTTCTTTTTAAAGGGTGAGTATTTTTCACCGTTTATTTCAACTACATAAAGACCTATATGCACGTGAAAGTGACTGAACATTGTGGAGTTAACTCCAAGTCGACGGGGTTACCACAGGACGAAGAAGAAGAAGAAGATGAGCACAGAGAACAGTTCAGTTTGCCATCAGACGCGTGACAGCTCAGCTACACTACATTCTGTTGCACCAAAACATGTTTAAAGTTGCCGAATTCGTGAAATCGACAAAATCGTCGATTTCGTGAAATCGATTGACGATTACGTGAAATCCGTTGCCGATTTCACGAATTCGACAACTTTAATCTGGCCTTTCACGATTTCGGCAATAGCCTGTCGAATTCGCGTTCTCGGCAAGCGATTGCCGATTTCACGAATTCGGCAAATACGTTGCCGATTTCACGAATTCGGCAATTACCAGATTTCGTTACGACATATATATATACAGAGTTACCTCCCTTTAGGCTTTTTCAAATTTCCCTTGTTTTAACCTAATTTCTTGGTTAAAACTTGTCTAAATTTCTAAATTCTTTCTTAAAAAATATCAATTCTACACTTTGGCCTTAAATCAAAGTGTTTCCCTTCACAGATATCCTCTTGGGGTTGTCAGATGAGGGTAGTCTCCCATGCCAACAGAAGCTACCATTCAGAGAATGGTTTGCTTCTTAGTTGGATACCATGGGTTGACAACTCTCGCCATCAGTACCACCTGACCACTGATGAGACACAATAGTGTCGAAACACGTGTCTGGTCTAGGTACAAATACAATCGTCCTCCTCAGGACTAGATTACCTTGCGATACGTCCCCCACAAAGGGACTTTGCTCTGTAAATCTCGGTCCCCCTTGAGGAGGGTCTGATGCTCCCAATAGACTGTCTGTGAAGGGATACTTACTTCTCTCTCTATCTCTGCTAAGAGATGTTAACAAATCTCGGAAGAAAGTCTCTGCTGATTTTCGATTGTTTCTTTCACAATTTCTGATGTTTTATATATATATATATATATATGGGCAAGAATCTGTCATGGCGTCGAAAGAAGGAAAGAGCCCGCTTGAATTATTTGGCAGGCTCCTGCTTCTAATAAACCTTTTTTGCAAAGAACATTTTTGTGTTGGATGAAAGAGGATGAATGGACGAACGTTTTGGTATAACATGGTGGCAAATTTATGCCGTAAGCAATGAATAACAGACTTGTGATTCCAACCTTACCTAGTCATTCTGGAGAAAAAAAGCGTTACGCGATTTTGGGTGCTTTCAGTTTTATAAGAACTGTACTCCGAACACGTGCGCGACCGGTAAATCCTTCATACAAACCAGACAGGAAATGAATGCAGTGTTTAATAAGACCAAAAATGAGCTCGACGGAGCTGCCAACTTCGTTCATTTCGCTTGGAAAAGTGATGCGAGATGTACGTTATTATCCTTGTGTAAATTCGGTATCGGTCAGTCAAACGGTCGTACAGTCCGCGGTAAATGTAAGATGGCCGCCAAAGATCGATTTCGAGGTTCACACAGTCTACTAAGTCTAAAATAATATTCAAACAAGAGGCGAAGCCTTCAAGGCTCACGTAAGAAATAGACAAACAGTAACACAAACTCAATCACTCCGTCACACATACACACACACACACACAGTAAGCATTGGTGACACTGTGCAAGAAAGCGAAACACTAGATCTAGATATGTCTGTCTGCATGTAGCCTACTTACAGGGACACGACTAAGAGTAATAGCCTACCTAATATTCTGGACTCGCAACGAAATATACAAACAAATGACAATGAACAACGTTTCGACCTAATGGTCTTCAACAGGTTAAAAAAAAAATGAAAACAACAATACAAATATAAAAACGACTTATCAGAGAAGATGATGTCCTCCAAGCGCAAAAGAAGGGGGAAGGGAGATAAATCAAAAAGAAAAATGAGCAATGAAAAATGAAACCAAAACGAAACAAATCAGAATAATAACGCTTGAAGGGCCTGAAGTTGAAAGAGAGAGAGAGAGAGAGAAAGAGAGAGAGAGAGAGAGAGAGAGAGAGAGAGAGAGAGAGAGAGAGAGAGAGAGAGAGAGAGAGAGAGAGAGAGAGAGAGAGAGAGTGTCAACAATACCTGCGACACGACTGAACTAGTCTCGGCCCGCTCAAAGTAACAATGACCGAGACTTTCAGTAATTCCTTCGCGTGACGTCTAACCCTCTTACGCCATAATGTGACGTCTTCAAATGACGAAATGTTAACGTTTCTACCACAGACATACACACGCACGCACATACGTGCGTGTAACGTCTTCAAATGACGAAATGTTAAAGTTTCTATCACACACGCACGCACGCACGCACGCACGCACAGACAGACAAAAGTTAGCATTGCATAGGCTACACTTACGTGAGCCAAAAATTGCTTGCGATTCGTGAAAATCGACACGATTTGTTGATTTTGTGTAAAGAAAAATTACTTATAACCAAAATAAAACGTTCTCGTTTTGCCGAGATGTTGTGACAAGCGTGACCTAACTAGTCTCCCTTGGTCATTTGCATATGATCTATCAAATTCAATGACAACAGGACTTTCACACCTACGTGCGAGATGGACGAGCCCAGCCCTACGGGTAAGTGTGCATGGTCTTTTGTAATGAAGTCATTTGTGAATGAGCTGTTGTACATACTGTAACAGCATAAGCTAGTTGACGGATAAATGAATAGTATTGAGAAAGAATGGCAGTATTATTTTGTGGAAAAGTTTATCTGAGAATTGAGACTTATGGTAGCATAAACTTTTTACGCAGCACCCCGGTCGGAGTGACGAATGCACCACTCGGCGGCGGGAGAGAAAGAAGAGACGGGCATTCCCTCCTTGGCGCCACGGATCCGTGGATTGTGGGCGCAGGGTTGTATCAGCGCAGAAGTTCTGGAAACCGGTGGAACCCCACCCCATATTCACCACGAGCTGTATTCTGTCGTGGGTGATTTGGATCCAGAGTATGTACCCGCTGAATAGTGAGTAGTCATTGTATGTGTGAATTACCACTGAAGAAACATAATCGTCAGAAGGATTGTGTGAGACGAGGACGTCGTCAACTGAGAATTACGTGACATGTGAAATGTGCGTAAAATGAAACTGTGTTAAACAGGAAACATAATCGTCAGAAGAATTGTGTGAGACGAGGACTTCGTCAATCGTGAGACAGTTAGTCTCCCACGCGTTTTCAAGCTATTCTTCTTATACATGAATGCAAGTGATTTGTAGACTGCATGAGAGATAATATATTTGTATTTTTGAGTCACTTGAGAAAAAGTGACTCTATGTAATCGGTCAGTGTTAGTCTGTCCGGCCGGCCGTCCGGCCGGCCGTCCGGCCGGCCGTCCGTAGACACCACCTTAACGTTGGACTTTTCTCGGAAACTATCAAAGCGATCGGGCTCATATTTTGTTTAGTCGTGACCTCCAATGACCTCTACACTTTAACGATGGTTTCGTTGACCTTTGACCTTTTTCAAGGTCACAGGTCAGCGTCAAAGGAAAAATTAGACATTTTATATCTTTGACAAAGTTCATCGGATGTGATTGAAACTTTGTAGGATTATTCTTTACATCAAAGTATTTACATCTGTAGCCTTTTACGAACGTTATCAGAAAAACAAGGGAGATAACTAGCCTTTTCTGTTCGGCAACACACAACTTAACGTTGGGCTTTTCTCGGAAACTATAAAAGTGACCGGGCTCAAATTTTATGTGAACGTGACTCATTGTGTTGTGAATAGCAATTTCTTCCTGTCCATCTGATGCCTCATATAATATTCAGAACTGCGAAAGTGACTCGATCGAGCGTTTGCTCTTCTTGTTGTGTTGATGTTACAATATAGTTACGAGGGCAAAGGGCATAAATTGTGTTCAGTCTGTGTGCCTTGTTTGAGTGTTGTGTGTGTGTGAGACGGGAGTTTGTAAACAGAGTAGCACACGCATTTTTCTGATAGGAGCATAAATACACACAGACACTTACACGAAAAACCATCCGTAACATTTGGTGATCCCGATTTTCTCTGTGTTAGGTAAAATTGTAGTTGTTTCCCTTGCATTGCTAAATTGAATTTTTTCCCCTCTGTGTTAAAACG
>NC_090247.1:3326361-3333861 GCF_037325665.1 Littorina saxatilis | reverse complement strand
ATTTCAAAAACAAAAATTGCTCGTCACGTTGCACTGAGTCTGCACGCATGAGGCAGGCTGGTAATAAGTCTTAGATATGGTAAGAACGTTCTAAACCCTACACGTTTTCGATTCCGATTGTTCTTGCCTTGAAATAATAATTCGGAAAACATTCATTTACTGAACAGATGCAGTCGTATTTCAGTGTAGTCTGCTACGTATATTCCAATTGCTGATCTAGCTGCTACGTTATCGGAATAACACTTGTGTTTTCTGTTAGCTGCTGGGAATTGTATACTAACTCATCATTTGGTAATGTGGATAATAAGCTACATGCCACTAACACGGCATAATTATGAGAAGAATCTTCGCAAGTCGAAACTGAAAAATTAGACACAGCGGGTTCTATTTTTAGATCAGTGGCAACTGTGGCACAGGCACATGCAATCTGTCAGAAAAAACCACTTCTGCTTTAATTGAGAAGCAGGAAATTTATGGTCATTGGTATTGTGGAGAATATAAGCTACATGTCATTAATTAATTCTGAGGATGAGAGTACAGTCTCGCTTAGGCAAAGGGCGGAAGAATACGCTCTGTGAAAAAGTTAGCGCGCTCCAAGAGTGCGCAAACAGTTTTAGCGCATCGCCATTAGCCAATCAACTGGTTCACATCAGTCATGTGACACCAGTACTTACTGACAATTATTATTATTATTGTCTGAAGGGCAATTTCTTGACATTGCTGTGCGAAAGAATAATTACCCCACAGGTTGTTTGCTTAGCACCGCTGGACAAGTTTCTTGCGCTCACAGGGCAGCCAGATTACCAGGAAACTCTCCGAAGTTTAGTCCAGTCTTCGAAAGAACAATATGGCAACTGCAAGAAGCGCTCCAGACCCTCTTGAGGGGTCTTCAGGCCATATACTGACTCCTGATTTTTTTTAAAGGGGGTACCCTCCTTCGCCAAAAGTTCTTCGCTCGCTCCATACCATTTTGGAAACCTTCACTAATACAACATCCGCACATCTGACTTAACTCAAGCTTGAAATTACCTGGATGAGAAACTCAGAATCATCTGTCTCTGGTCAAAAGCCTTTCAACGCGTCCCTTGAATTATTTTCAGCGGTATATTTGATATGAAAGATTTCACCATTCACGTGTAAGCCCCATACACATGATACACGCCGCCTCAGTTCATCCAAGGCGTATACCAGTACTATGCTAATAAGAGCAGCGTTTCACTTACACAAATATCACAGTTAACCTGACTCCTTCCCGTTTGGAGCGAGAATAGTTTGATTAAACTCATATTGCATATTGTCGCAGGTGTTACTTCAAATATTAATTCAGCAACACTTTCTTACTCAGCAAATAAAGCACAGATGCCGCTGGGGGTTTTCCGGGTTTTCAAGCAATCGAACCATAAAAGAGTTCATCTTATTCTATATCATTTTCTGATGCCAAAAACATATAGATATGTTATGTTATGATTAAAAACAAGCTCAGAAAGAATATAGAAAACTGCGCTTTCCTAGTATGCGCGGTATGCTATTGCGCTATACTGGCTTGGCAGTTCAAGCGAGGGCGAGCCACAACGTTTTGCACGTGAATGTCAGCGCTTTCAGTTTTGGTCGCGGATTATTTTTAAAAGAAATCGTGAAATCAGTATAGTAATATTCTGTGAGGTTGACAGCAGCTTGACTCAATGTATTAATTTTGCTTCACGCGACTCGTTTTCATTTAGTTGAAGGACGCTCTGACCACATGAAAAAGAACTAAAACAGATAGTCGAGGCGTTCGTGCTTCACGAGAAGGAACGTGCCTTTGAGGATTGTACTCTGTCTCTGGTGTCCTTTGCTCGTGATCATGTCCCCATCACAATCCTCATCTGGAGTTCCTGTTTTATTCTGTCTACTGGATAGTTGACCTTTCGGATGCACGAGAAAAGCAAAAAGTTAAAAGGCAATTACCAAGAGCTACAGGGTGTGCCTACAATCATCATTAAGTCCGACTAACACCTGCTTCCCCCTAGTGACTTATCAACAACGTAGTGCTTCCGCTGTAACACCATCATGTAAACACCATCATGTAAACACCATATTATGTTAGCCTTACATTTTCTGCGATGCTTAAACAATAACCCGTTAGCATCCCATGAGTGCTATCTCAGTTCCGGAACTATAGTGACACTTCTTCGGTTTAAACAGTCCGTTTGAGGGAGAAAATGAATTAGTAATCCCTTTTGAGCCTACTTCTCTGTCTGCTCCCCCCCCCCTCCCCCCATCCCCATCAATCCCTCTCATCAATGTAATTTAGTAGTTTGACTTTCTTGGTAGTACTTGGTTTTTACAAGTTGATTTAATTAGGAAGATTGTAATGCTTGTATGTCTGTCTGCCTGTCTGTCTGCCTGTCTGTCTGTCTGTCTGTCTGTCTGTATCTCTCTCTCTCTCTCTCTCTCTCTCTCTCTCTCTCTCTCTCTTTCTCTCGTGGTCAAGCGGCCGATGTCTCTTTCTTTTTACTTGGAAGTGGAGCAACAACAAACACCCCTAAAATCAATTACCACCACCACCATCATCCCCCCCCTCAGGTCAAGCACACTTCCAACTTCTCGAGTTGGGCAAAAATGATAATTAAAAATTCAGCCCTCGCGTCCTTTGCCTTGCTCTCCCCATCCCCTCCTACAGACACCGCCACCCCCCTCCCCTCCTATCAATGTGATTTAGTGTTTTTGACCTCCTCCTAAAGGGAAACATGTTGTCCTGGGACCGCTTCGGGTGATCGCCGCTTCTCATTTAAGAAGAACCTCTTTCCGTTTTTGGGGCGACTTGGCTGTAAATCAATTTGCAGTGTTTTTCTCTGTGTGTTAAAGGTGTTGCCTAGCTTGTCCTGCGTTGATGGGACTGTCTTTTCTGGAAAGGTAAAATGTAAATACATGTATACATATTTTCTTGACCGGACTGTCTGGTGTGTAGAGGTGAATGTTGTTCTACAACGACCATTTTTCTGTAACAAACACTCGTTAATGTGTACAATGAATTCTCGGATCGTTCCATTATCAAGATACCTCACAATACCTCAGTTTTCGTGGTAGACTGCTTTGTTTGCAAGTTCTAGAATGCTTTCATGTTTGTTTACGTGCTGGCGCATCCAATGCAGCCCCATAAGCCAAGACAACATTGCATGGGAGCTTCCTGGCAACCTCTTTGTCTGTTTTTCTCAAAGTGGGATTCCCAATAGAAAGAAAAGTATACAAATTAATACACGAGTGAAAACCCGTTGATATTATTAAAGCCAGGCAATACCCTTCTCCCGGATCCCTTTTTCGGAGTTTTCCTGTTGTCCTTCGTTATCTTCTGTATGTTATTTTGTAAAGAAAAACATGACATAAGAATCAACGAAGACAAGCTTTAAAGATGCTAAGACGAGGAAACCGATGGTGAGTGGGTGGATGGGGAGGAGGAGGGGGGGGGGGGGGATTGGAAACGAGAAAGTGTGGGCTCCACAAAGAGTGACGTGTAATTACATGCAGAGTGAAAAGAGGGATAGTTGAGTAGAGGTGGGGATAATGATAGTATGGAGCAATCATCTCGATTTTCCTTTCATCTCCGGCCTTTAACTGACCTGGCTGGCCCGCCGCAAAACCCCCAAAAGATGTTTGATAAGATCGCTTAGATCATTTGCTCAACTTTTTACACTTAGTCAATACTTGACTAACTGTATTCTGGTAGACTTGGATTGAGAGAGAGCCGAGAGTTTGTGTATGTCTGTCTGTCTGTCTGTCTGTCTGTCTGTCTGTCTTCCTGTGTGTATGTGTAGAGCGATTCCCATAAAACTACTTGATAAGTGATTGTGAAACTTTGGATGTGAATTCTTCTTTTTTCAATAAATGCCTTTGATGACTTGATTATCCTCTGTAAAGTTGAGGCCGCACTGTGGCGGCCACAATTTTCATTCCAATTTTGGTCAAACATTCTTTTACCTTATCCGGACTATGGGATTGCATTTCAGATTAGGAGCTTAAAAAAAGCTTAAATAATTTGCTGGTCAACATTCTGCTTAAAAATTGTAATAACTGACACAAAAGTGGTTCCATGGAATATTTATATTTAATTCTGAATTCAGTAATGTATAGATATGTTATAGTAGAATTGAACATTTTAGTCAAAAACAACATAATTATATTGCATTACGAAACGTGTTTTTTAACGCAATGTCCCCTTGCCTTTACACACACACACACACACACACACACACACACACACACACACACACACACACACACACACACACACACACACACACACACACGCGCGCGCGCACACACACACACACGCACGCAAACACACCCACATACACAAACGCACGCAAACACACACCCACACACACACACACACACACACACAAACGCGCGGAGTAAAGCTAGCTCGACGAAGTCGACCGTTTGTAGAAGGGACGGGAAAGGGGGTGGGGGAGAGAGGGTGGGGGGGGGGGGGGTGTGTATTGAAGTTTAAAACGGAATTGTCGTCATTAATGGGAAATAGCGGCTATTAGCCCAACGTCTGAGATTTTATCGCTTCAATAATGCGGAATCCATCTGGCAGCAATGTTGTTACGCCAATCTTACAACTATAAAACTCGATACTATTAAGACTTTAATGTCAGCCATTAGACAAAATTGTTTCAACGTGTTTGTCCATCATTTTTTGAAAGATAGCCAGTAAGGTCTGCGAAAACAAAGTAATTTCACAATTGTGACCCTCCACCACGAAATGAGTCGCATGTCACCTTTGCATGATTTTCATATTTTTACATTTTCCTAAAGAGTTTGTTATGCTCTATCCAGTGGTGAAACCCGTTTTAGAAAAGAGCGAAAACTTTGAGTTATAAGCCTGTGACTCAGACACTCCCCGGACTTATATTGAGCCTAGCGCAGAACCGCGCGAGGTGACATGCGACTCATTTCGTGGTGGAGGGTCACAATTATAGCTGTTCTAATCATGCATTTTCTGCTTCTATTTGTTTATAATTTGTTTTGATTCATTTCTGACAAAAATTGAACAGAAAAAAAAGAACAAAAATGATATTTGTCACAAAACAAACAAGAACCAAAAAGAACAAGACTAAAGCCAAAACAGGTAGACTGCTAACGTTCCAAATTAGAAATCTTCTTCTTTCTCCCCTTCTTCGTTCATGGGCTGAAACTCCCACGTTCACAAATGTTTGGATTGGATTGGATGGATAAGATTTACAGTCCAGTGAGGTTACCCTCATGGAAATTCGGGCTGCTTTCTCCCCGGGGAAAGCGAGCTGCCATACATACGGCGCTACCCATATTTTTTTTTCCAGCATGCGTGTATTTATGTTTCCTGAGACTTAATGCCGTGTGAGATGGAATTTTTGTTTTACTTTATTCCAAGTCCCACGGGTATTTGAGTGGGGTTTCACGTGTATGACCGTTCTTACCCCGCCATTCAGGCAGCCATACGCCGCTTTCGGGGGACAAATTAAGAATAAAAAAATAAAAAAAAGATCAAATTATTCGACATTCTAAATCAGAACAAAACCAGACACTCACAAGAACTTCGGCCTTATTTACTACACCCTTTTCGTTTTAAACGAGCATGTAAGGTTGAATACACGTTATACAGCTTGGTTATACCATGACACAACTTTGTGCGCATGTGCACTGTTAGGATTTAGCCAGTTCTATTGTGGAAAAGCCTCGACCCATTTACATTGTTCACTAGACAAAGAAAGTTCATCGGGTCTCCAAATGTGCGTTAAAGTAGAACAAACTGTAATCTCTATTTCTCCCACGCTACGAACTAAATGTTGCTTTTAGTCCTTTTCGGCGAATCAAAACATTCACTTGGTTCGTGATTGCAGATTCCTCTGAAAAGGAGAGACCGATGAAACAGTACCAATCATACTTTCGTCAAGGCAACCGAGACTAAGATGGCAACCGAGACCAAGACGGCAACCGAAAACCAAGATGGGCTTTACGTCATACACTGTTTACTATGAGTGTCTGGGCGGTTATGGCAAGGTAGCCGAGACAAAATGAGCTTTACGTCACGCGTTCTGTGCAGGACTGTTTGGGCGGTGACAGGGGGGAAATGACCCATCAGTTAAATCACCCACCCCTTGTCATTATTTCTGAATTGTCACTGTGAGGAATTGCCCTTAATTGCTGCCTGGCGTGCGTGTCAGTTTGTACCGTAGGAGGATGGGGTGGGGGTGGGGGTGTGGTCGGTGAAGGGGGAGATGGGAAGATTTGTGACAGGCCGTGCATGTCACTGCATTTGTGCCACAGAACAAGGGGAGGGCTGGTGTCCATATCCTAAGAGATATTGTTGGAAATTGTGTCAAGGTATTTGTGCCACTCCATACAAAACATACATGAAGAATAGCTATGCAAAAACTATTCACACTTTTCGCAAACACTCCTGCAAAGTACACCAAAGTTTGCTATTTCTATTTCTCACGCACGCAAGCACGTGCGTGTTGTTTTTGTTTTGTTGTTGGTCTTTTTGTCTGTTCATTATGTTTTAAAGATCTTAAACAAAGCTTGCCTGCACATTTTTCCCCTTTGTTTTCTTCGGAAATCAATCACCTGGTCAATCTTCCCCACCTGCAACTTATTTGTTGCGCCATCGTTGTTTTTGGTCAAGTCAAAAATATCAAAACATATTGTGTTGGTCGATAAAAAAAATCAAAGTAATAACTGTCAGAATAATAATCCAGCTTTGCTCTTGAAGATGACTAAGTAAACTCAGCACGAACCCACTAATTCACAAATATCAGAGACGAGGCAAAGAAAAAAAAACTTGACTAAATGTAAAAAAGAAAAAACACTTAATTAGGATAAGCAAGAGTAGCTTAGAAAGCAAAAACAGTACCAATGCGATTGTTGTCGGTGTCGTGTCGATCAGATATAACGGGACATGGCATGCATTCTTTACACAACTATCTGTAAAACCGAATGTTGTCACACTTTTTACATTTAGTCAAGTTTTGACTAAATGTTTTAACATAGAGGGGGAATCGAGACGAGGGTCGTGATGTATGTGTGTGTGTGTGTGTGTGTGTGTGTGTGTGTGTGTGTGTGTGTCTGTGTGTGTCTGTGTCTGTGTCTGTGTCTGTGCGTCTGTGTGTGTAGAGCGATTCAGAGTAAACTACTGGACCGATCTTTATGAACTTTTACATGAAAGTTCCTGGGTATGATAGACATTTTGTTTTTCATTTTTTGGATAAACGTCTTTGATGACGTAATATCCGGCTTTTTGTAAAAGTTGAGGCGGCACTGTCACACCCTCATTTTTCAATAAAATTGATTGAAATTTTGGCCAAGTAATATTCGACAAAGGCCGGACTTTGGTATTGCATTTCAGCTTGGAGGCTTAAACATTAATTAATGACTTTGGTCATTAAAAATCCAGAAATTGTAATTAAAATAATTCTTTTATAAAACGATCTAAATTTACGTTCATCTTATTCTTCATCATTTTCTGATTCCAAAAAC
>NC_090247.1:3316361-3321361 GCF_037325665.1 Littorina saxatilis | reverse complement strand
GTTCTTAATAATCTGGGAGCACGGAGTAAACAGGAGCAATTAGAAGCAACAAGAATGTCATCTTTCATCACGGATGGGCAGTCGAATTATCGTTGCGATAATTAACTGGCCGAGACGTTAGCTTGCTGTGCGTTTCTGACATTTTCCCTGTTCGAGGTACAAATAATGGCGGACTCTTGTCGTGCGCAGGTCACGGGACACTTGCATTTCCGGTACTCCACGCCACGAACGAATTAGCGGAAAAGACCACGCGGGTCTATATTTTCGTGACAAATAACAATATATATATTGGCTCAACTATGACCCATCCTTGGTCATTAGTGTACAGTATTCTCATTTCTTGACATCGGTCGTTAACAAGCACTTCTGGTACGTCTCATTTTGCGGGAAAGATCACGTGCATCTATATTTTTGTGACAAAGGGAAATAGTGTGCCCTGAAAAGGTGGTGTTTATTCTCACTGCCAGGACACGAGCGCACAGTCGTGGTCAGTAGGTCTAATAGTCTCCCTACCGTGTTTGAGGGTCGCAATGGTGACCCCCCTCCCACCCTCCCCCTCCTCTTCTGTCAGTCTTTCTGTTTGTCAGCAACATGTAGATTATTTTTGGCGTCTCGTCGATAAAAAGCAACAATGAACGAAGTTTGAAATCTTGAACTTGTTCGCTCTTATCAAAAAGCAATTCCAAGAAGAAAACAGTATTATTAAAAAATCAAAAAAAATCAGGAACTTGTAAATTGATTTTGCTGTTTCAAAACTGACTTTAATGGCACACTCCTTCCCGAACTTTCGCGAGAAGTAGTGTGCCTTTAAACAAGATTCAAAATTGGAAGATCAACGGGGTGTCTTAATATTGAAGCTGGAAAGTTTTTCCCGCTATATACTTGTTCATTTCAAAGAAAATTTGACTAGCAACCAGCATTATGAGGACTCAATCAATTCAGGGTTATTTCTGTTCTGAACAGAAAACATGAAGATCTACTGAGGTTTTATCTTCTTTTTTTTGGTGTGTGCTTTTTAAGCAAATCAGAATATAATGAGCATCAAACTTAGCGAATTTAAAGTTGATTATGTTGTTTAAACAAAAACTTCAAACAAAGTTCCTAAACTTTAAGATGATAGTTTACCCTCCGATGGATGTCCTTTTGAATGGACAGCGAAGATGGTGCCGCTCCTTCTTCTTCTACTTCTTCTTCTTCTTCTTCTTCGTCTTCTTCTTCGTCTTCTTCTTCTTCTTCTTCTTCTTCTTCTTCTTTTTCTTCTTCTTCTTCTTCTTCTTCTTCTTCTTCTTCTTCTTCTTCTTCTTCTTCTTCTTCTTCTTCTTCTTCTTCTTCTTCTTCTTCTTCTTCTTCTTCTTCTTTTATACTAGGGGATAGGAGGGTGCTTCCTGTAAGGAGATAGTTGTATCAACTTAATGATGAAAGGCGCACACAATTGTCGAAGTAAAAAACAAAATCAAAACCTTGGTGGCTCACAATAACATCAAACAAATCTTCGTATTTTGTGTGCACTCTTGAAGAGTTGGGCGTAGGTCACATCTGTATGCTTTATTTATATATATATTGACAGCGTATATAGCATATATAACAATGTCTTGATATCTTTTTGTCTGAACGAAAAGAAAATTGTCTAAAACGGGAACATAAAGACTTACAATTGCTGGACAGGAAAACCTTCGTCAAAATTGTATGACGCCTGACAGCCAAATCTGTCTTCTTGCAACAAAGCATGACATTTTTGTCTCAATTATTATCGGTGTTTTTTAAGATCACTAAGATTGTTTGTCGGATAAAATAAAAAGATCTATAAGAAGGTAAATGTTCAATAATGATATCACATGCAGTTTCGCTCTATTCTTCTCGTTCTTTTTGTTCTTGCACTTGATCTAGTTCTTGTTCTTCTTTGTCTTCTTCTTCTTCTCTTCTTGTTTTCCTTTTAACTATAGTTTTTCTTCTTTTGTTCTGTCTTTTTTTCGGCGTGGGGGGAGGGGGTTGGGTAACAAAAAGCAGTTAAGTTGCTTGAGCAAAATTGAAATCTGATGTATTTCAGGGATGAGCAATTTGGGCGGAAAAGAACAATTTTAGGAACTGTCAGCTAGAACCGGAAGTGAGCCAGAAATTACTGATGACATATATTGTTAATACGGAGGAGAAACGAAAGATAGTGACAGATCATATGTGGTTACATTATTGGAATCCAAATGCGGAACAGAATTATTTATGCATCTCCCATTAAAAAAGAAAACACCCTACACTCCTCATATATTTCTCGTAGGTTTTGTTGTTGCTGTTTTTTCTGTTTCTGATTTTTGGTTTTTTTACATTTCAACGAAAGCTTTAACAATGATAATTGGTATAACTACGCTCCAACCTTTTTTCGTTATTTTTGCTGTGGGATTTCAAAAGTAGTAACGAAAGAATTTGTTTACACTTTCAAGCTTTTCAGAATTGTCTTTGTTTCTCAAGTCATTAACAAACGAACACCATAACCACGGTGTATATACTAGTTCAATTCCTTTGGGGTATTTCCCATTCTCACGTTTTATAACTGTATACACGTACTTCATATTCAAGGAAGGCGGAGTGTCATCATGTCATGTCATAAGCAGCAAGATTATAACTATTGTTAACGGCTGTGGCGTGGCCTTTTGAATTTACAAAATAAAAAGCTCTTTTTATAATACAGCTCACACAAAAAGTATAATGCTTCAAAACACATTGTTCAATTGATTTGTTTTTTGTTTTTGTTCCTACATATAAGATCTTTAGAGCACGTTGTTCTTACGTGTATGTTACTTTCACCAGCTCAGAACATTTTATGTATACAGTTGGAAAGCGAAACAGCTTGTAATCTGTCTTTTGAACATTCAGGAGAACATGAAGCACATATAGATTCAGCTCAAAACATGCCCTTGGTAGGATTAGAGAAGTTCACATTCCTCTTTTCCTTTGTTCTGGTTTATATCTAGAATAATCATTCAACCATTTGGTGCAGCGTAATTTCTGTACAACCAGCGATGCCAACTCCCTGTTGAAAATAGACCTTCAACAAGATGAGAAAGGCGAAGAGTTGAGTTAAGTTTGTGCCTTATCTTGTTGAAATCAATCGTAACATTAATGGAATAAGAGTGGTTTAATATGGTCTGCATCCATAGCATGGTTTAGTCGATCGTATCTATAGATTCGATATCACATTTTAAAACAATACAGAAAACACCAAAGAAACCAGTTTATCGGGATTTCTTTACACATATCTTGCCAGTTTTACTTGGCTTCCTCGGGGTGACAGGCAAAAGAATGATGGCACGTAAAACATCGTTAATAACTCAATTTTGTCCGGTTATAAGTGGGATCAAAATGCGGCAGCAGACATACACTACTTTTCCTTCTTCTTTATAAAGGCAGATAATGCGGCACCAGACATACACTACTGTTCCTTCTTCTTTATAAAGGCAGATAATGCGGCAGCAGACATACACTACTTTTCCTTCTTCTTTATAAAGGCAGATAATGCGGCACCAGACATACACTACTGTTCCTTCTTCTTTATAAAGGCAGATAATGCGGCACCAGACATACACTACTGTTCCTTCTTCTTTATAAAGGCAGATAATGCTGCACCAGACATACACTACTATTCCTTCTTCTTTATAAAGGCAGATAATGCAGCACCAGACATATACTACTGTTCCTTCTTCTTTATAAAGACAGATAATGCGGCACCAGACATACACTACTGTTCCTTCTTCTTTATAAAGGCAGATAATGCGGCACCAGACATACACTACTGTTCCTTCTTCTTTATAAAGACAGATAATGCGGCACCAGACATACACTACTGTTCCTTCTTCTTTATAAAGGCAGATAATGCGGCACCAGACATACACTACTTTTCCTTCTTCTTTATAAAGGCAGAGAATGCGGCAGCAGACATACACTACTTTTCCTTCTTCTTTATAAAGGCAGATAATGCGGCACCAGACATACACTACTTTTCCTTCTTCTTTATAAAGGCAGATAATGCGGCACCAGACATACACTACGGTTCCTTCTTCTTTATAAAGACAGATAATGCGGCACCAGACATACACTACTGTTCCTTCTTCTTTATAAAGACAGATAATGCGGCACCAGACATACACTACAGTTCCTTCTTCTTTATAAAGACAGATAATGCGGCACCAGACATACACTACTGTTCCTTCTTCTTTATAAAGGCAGATAATGCGGCACCAGACATACACTACTTTTTCTTCTTCTTTATAAAGGCAGATAGTGCGGCAGCAGACATACACTACTGTTCCTTCTTCTTTATAAAGGCAGATAATGCGGCACCAGACATACACTACTTTTTCTTCTTCTTAATAAAGGCAGATAATGCGGCACCAGACATACACTACTGTTCCTTCTTCTTAATAAAGGCAGATAATGCGGCACCAGACATACACTACTGTTCCTTCTTCTTTATAAAGGCAGATAATGCGGCACCAGACATACACTACTGTTCCTTCTTCTTTATAAAGGCAGATAATGCGGCACCAGACATACACTACTGTTCCTTCTTCTTTATAAAGGCAGATAATGCGGCACCAGACATACACTACTTTTTCTTCTTCTTTATAAAGGCAGATAATGCGGCACCAGACATACACTACTTTTTCTTCTTCTTAATAAAGGCAGATAATGCGGCACCAGACATACACTACTGTTCCTTCTTCTTTATAAAGGCAGATAATGCGGCACCAGACATACACTACTGTTCCTTCTTCTTTATAAAGGCAGATAATGCTGCACCAGACATACACTACTGTTCCTTCTTCTTTATAAAGGCAGATAATGCGGCACCAGACATACACTACTGTTCCTTCTTCTTTATAAAGGCAGATAATGCGGCAGCAGACATACACTACTTTTCCTTCTTCTTTATAAAGGCAGATAATGCGGCACCAGACATACACTACTGTTCCTTCTTCTTTATAAAGGGAGATAATGCGGCACCAGAC
>NC_090247.1:3308861-3311361 GCF_037325665.1 Littorina saxatilis | reverse complement strand
GCGGAGGGAAGAAGAGAAAAACTCCGACGAGAAAGAGACGCAGATTGGCCTTGACTGTTCTGGGACTGGTGTTCTCTTTCGTGCTGTGCTGGCTGCCTCGACACATCTTCCTACTCTGGTTCCACTTCGATCCGGGACTCTTCAACGCCTTCTGGCACGTCTTCAAGATCGTCAGCTTCTGCCTCATGTTCTCCAACTCGGCGGTCAACCCTTTCGTCTTCTACGTTCTGGACCTGCGGTTCAGGGCCTTTGTACACGCTGTCATGTTGTGTCGTAAGGGGAATCCTGGTTCTACCGGGGGAGGCGGGAGGGGTGGGGAAGGAGGAGGGGGAAATGGGGAGACGAATCCTGACACCATGGCTGTGGAGATGTCGGTGACGGAGGTGAAAAGGACTTACGTCGTGATGTCAGACATGCCTTCCGCTACGCAAGTAGTGGATGACGTGTAAGCGAAGGGCGCGGGACAACTACTATCTGATATTATTTCTTCCGAAAATCGTGTCTCATACGGTCGGGTATGTGAGTTAGCATAATGTCTACACAAACATGCGTCCAATTTTGACAGATATTAGAAGAAGAAAATAAACCTGGAGGACATGACATATTTCTTCTCAAAGAGGTTGAGTCTCTTATTTTGCTTTTATTTTTGTTACCTGTGGAATGTTGTAACTAAGGCAGCGGTGTGAAGCTGTATCTGCAATTGTAATTACAATGCATTATAATACGGCTTTTTTCCTGTTTTGTTAGCACACACATAATTTTTCGTTTGGTTCGTCACATAAATGAGTGCAGTAAACATTGGATCACATCAGTAAATAAAATCCCAGCCAAGTACCCACGTTACAGTCAGCTCTGCAGCAACCGTTCATTCTACGCAGATTACAACCCACTTACCCATATTCAGCAAAGAACAAACAACACACAACAAACAACAAACAACACACAACACACAACACACAACAAACAACACACAACACACAACAAACAACACACAACACACAACAAACAACACACAACTCACAACACACAACAAACAACACACAACACATAACAAACAACAAACAACACACAACACACAACAAACAACACACAACACACAACACACAACAAACAACACACAACACACAACAAACAACACACAACACACAACAAACAACAAGCAACACACAACAAACAACAAACAACACACAACACACAACAAACAACACACAACACACAACAAACAACACACAACACACAACACACAACAAACAACAAACAACACACAACACACAACACACAACAAACAACACACAACACACAACACACAACAAACAACAAACAACACACAACACACAAGAAGAACAAAAGAAGACTTTTGGAAGCAATACAATCTGAAACGATTGTCAAATGTCTTCCCTGTCCCCTGTCACTTTTTCTGAATGTGAGTTAGAGTTACCCTTGGTGCGTGCCTTCCTTCGAGCATGCGTGTGTCTGTGTAAACGCATCTGTTTTTTGCTGAACAAAATTAGATTTAAAAGACACTTCCTTCGATTCTAAAAATGAAGACTCCCATTAAAACACCTCGCCAAGAAATCTTCCTTGTACTCATTTTTATATTTAGTCAAGTTTTGACTAAATATTTTAACATCGAGGGGGAATCGAAACGAGGGTCGTGGTGTATGTGCGTCTGTGTGTCTGTGTGTGTGTGTGTGTGTGTGTGTGTGTAGAGCGATTCAGACTAAACTACTGGACCGATCTTTATGAAATTTGACATGAGAGTTCCTGGGTATGAAATCCCCGAACGTTTTTTTCATTTTTTTGATAAATGTCTTTGATGACGTCATATCCGGCTTTTCGTGAAAGTTGAGGCGGCACTGTCACGCCCTCATTTTTCAACCAAATTGGTTGAAATTTTGGTCAAGTAATCTTCGACGAAGCCCGGACTTCGGTATTGCATTTCAGCTTGGTGGCTTAAAAATTAATTAATGACTTTGGTCATTAAAAATCGGAAAATTGTAAAACAAATTAAAAATTTATAAAACGATCCAAATTTACGTTTATCTTATTCTCCATCATTTGCTGATTCCAAAAACATATAAATATGTTATATTCGGATTAAAAACAAGCTCTGAAAATTAAATATATAAAAATTATTATCAAAATTTTTTTTTCGAAATCAATTTAAAAACACTTTCATCTTATTCCTTGTCGGTTCCTGATTCCAAAAATATATAGATATGATATGTTTGGATTAAAAACACGCTCAGAAAGTTAAAACGAAGAGAGGTACAGAAAAGCGTGCTATGCAGCATAGCGTAACCACTACCCCGCTCGCGCGCTCTTCTTGTCAATTTCACTGCCTATGCCGTGAGCGGTGGACCACGAGTATACGGTCTTGCTGCGTTGCATTGCGTTCAGTTTCATTCTGTGAGTTCGACAGCTACTTGACTAAATATTGTATTTTCGCCTTACGCGACTTGTTACATATTGTACCCACCACTTTTGTATCGTGATATAG
>NC_090247.1:3296361-3303861 GCF_037325665.1 Littorina saxatilis | reverse complement strand
CTGGGCCCAGCAGCATGCCCACTGGCGCCATCGGGACTGGCGGAGGGTTATTTTTTCGGACGAGAAGCGCCAGGTTAATCGCTTTGTTGAAGCTGCCAAAACTGCATATAACTCAGCCCAGGTACTCGCAGCTAAGACTATGAAGCAGCTGTATTCTGTCACAAATAGTCTGCTTGGTAAAGAGAAAAACTGTCCTCTCCCGACCATATACACTCCAAGTCGTCTACCCTGTGAATTTTCCGATTACTTTAGAATTAAAGTACAGACAATACGAGAAGAACTTGACTCTCAGCTAACCTCTACCACCAGCAAATTCACAGAGAAAAAATTCTCAGGAACATCTTTCTCGGGTTTTCACTATGTGTCAGAATGTTTTGTCAGAGAAAAAATTGCTGAATCCAACCGTAAGACATGTGAGCTTGACCCATTGCCCTCGTGCATTCTCAACCAGTGTATTGATGCGCTAGTTCCATGCATTACCGGTATCGTCAATGACTCGCTGGCCACCGGGATCTTCCCATCTGTATACAAATCGGCGGTAGTCCGCCCTCTGCTTAAAAAACCTTCCCTAGACCCTAACTGCCTAAAAAACTTCAGACCCGTCTCAAATCTTCCTTTTTTCTCGAAATTACTTGAAAAGATAGTTCTCTCTCAGATCATTGGGCACCTCACCCAGAACAAGCTCCTCGACCCCCATCAGTCCGCGTATAGGGCTGGCCACTCAACAGAAACCGCTCTCATCAAAGTTGCAAATGACCTTCTCTTAGCTCTCGATCAAAAGCATGTGTCTGTCCTTTCTCTATTAGATCTCTCGGCAGCATTTGACACTATTGACCATTCCGTTCTCCTGACAAGACTTCACAATTCTTTTGGTATTTGCCACACTGCCTTAGCTTGGTTTAAGTCCTACCTCACAGACCGCTCTCAGATAGTCTCCATTGACGGCTTCCAATCTGCTCCATCCCCGTTGACTTTCGGTGTCCCCCAAGGATCTGTACTTGGCCCGGTGCTATTCATCATGTACACGAAACCAATATCTAATGTCATCTCTCGCCACTCTGTTTCCTATGAAAGCTTTGCTGATGACACTCAGTTACAAAAATCTGGCCCTATTACTGACCTCCCCAACACAATCGAGACAACTAAGAACTGCATCTCTGACTTGAAATTGTGGATGACCGAAAATAAATTGAAACTTAATGACGACAAGACCGAGATCATGCTAGTTGTACCCCCTTCTCTTAAAAAAGAACCATCCCTTCCTGCCCAAATCTCTATAGCTGGAACTGATATTCAGTTGGCTTCTCAAGTACGAAACCTCGGTGTCATCTTCGACGAAACTCTCTGCTTCAAACAACAAGTCTCCACTGTCTGTAGAAATGCCTACTATGAACTGAGAAAAATTAGCTCCATCCGCCACTGCCTTTCTTCCGATGCTACAAAAACCCTCATTTGCTCTCTCGTTCTTTCAAGGCTAGATTACGGAAACGCCCTTCTTTCTGGTTCATTTGACTATCTCATTGAAAAACTGCAGAAAGTACAGAACAACTCCGCTAGATTAATCACAAAGACCCCTAAAAGACACCACATCACACCTGTTTTGAGATCCCTTCACTGGCTGCCTGTAAGAAGTCGTATTCAATACAAAATTGCATGCATTTGTTTCTCTTTCTTTCATGGTACAGGACCTGCTTATCTCTCTGAGATGTTATCAAAATATTCAAACCTCTCCTCTCTTCGCTCTGCAACAGATACCAATGTACTTAGTAAACCAAAAAGAAACAGAAAATCAACTAACTATGGATTTGAGAGATCCTTCAAGTACCAGGGACCTCTTGTCTGGGAGAAAATCCCCCGGAGCATTAGGGATTCCCAGTCACCATCTGCCTTTAGAACAGCCCTCAAAACACACATGTTTAAGTTAGACTTCTGAAGGAGATCCCATGATCGGTGAGTCATCGGCGCTGCCACGTGTATTATCTACTAAAGTGTGGCGTTCATGAGGATGTGTATGTGCCTGTGTGTGTTGTACCAGAATAACGTATGCGTACATGGAATGACATTGCGGGTTACCTGAACATTGACAATGACGAAAGAAAGATTGTGTGTGTGTGTGCGCGCGCGCGCGTGTGTGTGTGTGTGTGTGTGTGTGTGCGTGTGTGTGCGTGCGTGTGTGGGTGTGTGTGACCATGTTTGAATTTATTCGGATTTAGTTCTCTTTCCTTGTTTGTATTATGATTGTGTAAGTGTAAAGCGCTCTGGGCTCGTCACCACGAGGTTTACGCGCTATATAAGTAATCGTTATTATTATTATTATTATTTTGCCTAAAACCTGGCGATGGGCGTGTCCGGATCTGGAGAAGACCTGGACAGCGGTTTGCTAACAATAACATCCTGCAGCATGATCGATGGGGAGGTGCCAGCGTCATGATATGGGGCGCCATTGGTGTCAATTATAGCGAGTAGGACCTGTCGTCTTTCAGAACGTCGGCCAAGGTCGTGGGAATGGTGTCAATGCAGATCGCTACATCAATCAAGTCCTGCGTCCCTATGTGGTTCCATTTGTCCAGAGGTACCGGAACTGCCTGTTCCAGCAAGACAATGCCCGTCCCCATACTGCACGTGCTACCCAGGACAGGTTGCGTCACAACAGCGTGAACATTCTGCCTCATCCTGCTCGATCTCCGGATCTCAACCCAATCGAACACTTTTGGGACATCATGCAAAGAAGGATTAATGCCCTTGCCCGGAGACCCCGCACAGCAGCAGAACTGCGTGCTGCCGTGTCCCAGTTGTGGGCGCAGGTCCCTCAGCAGCAAATTAATCACCTCGTCCTCTCCATGTACCGGAGGTGCGCCACAGTCATCAACGCCCAGGGAGGAGCAACACGCTATTGACTTTCAACAGTCTTCAAACAGTGTTCAATGGAACATGGCACGTCATGCTCTCATCCCAATACACTTTTCCGTATGGTTTTTGTATCAGTCAATTCGTGTCCTTGTTATTGTTAACCCGAAATAATTAATTCGACATTAAAATCCATGGGTAACCCATCTTCACTGCAGCATTTGCGTTTCTTTTGCCTCTGAGTTTAGTAGGGCAATGCTAGCCGAAACTGACACGGGTCGCGCTTGTCAGTGGTAAAATTGGGGAACGTAGTACCTCCTTTGCATAAACCGATTTTCGTTCATTCTGAGTAAAAATATCAAAACTATATATTTTTGAAACAGGAATTGATAAGGAATACAATTGCACTTATTTCTAAACCTGTTCGTGAAAATGTGCCATTAATGCCAACTTTAATGAACACACTGATTAATTATTTTATAAAAAAAACGCTCGCGCTGGACCCGAGTACTCTTCAGATTGGCTCGCTCCCCCAGTATGAAAGTTTTTGTCTTGTGCACGTTTAAGACCAAGTGATTGATCTGTGTGAATTACAGGCATTCCCTTTGCTATATAAATACATTGCATGCGAGCCGAGGATGTGCGTGGTGACTGGCCTTTCTCTTTTATTTGTAATTTGATCACAGTGAAAATGCACACACACACATTCACACACACACACACACACACACACACACACACACACACACACACACACACACACTCTCTCTCTCTCTATCCCTCACTCCCTCTCTCTCTTCCTCTCTATCTCTCTCTCTTACACAGACACACACACACACACACACACACACACACACACACACACACACACACACACACGAGTACAGACTCATGCACGCGCACGCACACACACACACACACACACACACACACACACACACACACACACACACACACACACACACACACACACACAGTAACACTAACACATGTGCACAAAATGAACACACACATACACCGCGCGAGAGAAAAAGACGTCAAAGACTTTTGACCGTGACGTAATCTTTTTATGACGCTATATTTCTCGTCAATGTGTGACGCGTTCGGCTGTTCTATGAGACTGCCTGGCTGGCTGTGGCTCCGCGAATTCCCCCCGCCGCCAAGTCGTTTTTTTGTGGTTTATTTCGCATTTAGGTCCCAGGTAACATTATGAAGTTTTAATACGATCAATCGGACCTATTATCAAGTTAGTGTATCAACTTTTGAACGAACTGCGCCCAGTAGTTTCCCAGCAATAAGCTGTTAAGTCGAGACACACACACACACACACAGACAATTAAAGTCTGCTGGACCCTTGTACTAGCGTACTCGGGGATAAGCTTAAGAGCTGAAATGCAACCACGTAGTCCGGACTGAGTCAAACAGAATTTGACCAGAGTGCTTAAAAATGAGGTCAACTCAACTTCTGCAAAAAGCCGGATATGACGTCATCAAAGATATTTATAGAAAAACGAAAAAAAATGTATATGAGAACTGGCACGCACAGTTTTATAAACATTAGTCGGGGAGGTTTCTAGGATTCCCTGCACACACACACACACACACACACACACGTACTCACAAACACACACACATACACACACACACACAAACACACACACACACACACACACACACACACACACACTTTTACCCTCGTCTCAATTCCCAGACTCAATTCCCATAACTTGACTAAAATAATGTAAAAAGAAGAGAAGTTGTGACTCTGTGGTTGTAAAGTATAGGTTTTACAATTCAAGACAGATTTTGTTTGGCCCTTCTGTAAAATATCTGCTGTTGTTTTTTTTCGATTTCGCTCCTGGTCGGTCTAGACTTGTGTTCGTTGTTTGGTCTTGCCAAGTCTCAATTACTTCATGAATAATGGGTGATGCCTTGTTTTTTAGTGTTGTTGTTTTTGTTTAAAGCAAACAGATATTTAATATCACTTCGCGCCACTTGCTTTCTTTTTAGTTTTCATTTTGTGTAAATGTTGTTTTTGTTTTGTTATTTGATGTATTTGTTTGCTGTATTTTGGAATGCCTAAACGCATCCGTTGCACTTTTAACTATTATTACACTGAGGGGGTGACGGCACGTGCAACTTCCTTCTTTTATAATAAATCCTAGTGGGTTTGTGTTTTTATTTTCAGCCACCGGTGAGCAGGTGTTTTTTTGAGCGAAATTGAAATTTGCTTGCCACACGATCCGAAAACCTCCAATAAACGTCAGGGGAGAAAATGGTCGCTAACAAGTATAACAATTAAAAGGTGAGGGCAGAATTTGAAATAAAAGGACAGACGAAAAGGACAGAAGAATAAAACGAACAAGAAAAACATGAAGGAAATCAATAAGAACAAGGAGAAGAAGAACACGAACAAGGAGGAGGAGAGAAGGAGAAGAAGACCACAAATGCAATCACGAACAACATCAACAACACCAACAACAACATCAACTACTACAACAACAACAACAACAACAACAACAACAACTACTACTACAACACAAACAACAACAATAACGACAACAATAAAAACAACTTTTCATCAGGACTTTAGTTCTGTTTCTGTTTTAACTACTACTTATCAGATTCCGCCATAAAAGTACATGAAGAACCTCTAAATGTTGCAACTATCAGTACGAAAGATGATACGTATAATCAAAAGGTCAAAGGAGGTCTTCAGTTCGCATTAAGTTACATTTAGTTAAAAGTACAAGAACTTACTTAATACAAGTCAGATTACCACGTTCTTGAAATCTGAAAAATGTCTATCTTTATGCTGCAATCTGAAAAATGTCTATCTTTATGCTGCAATCTGAAAAATGTCTATCTTTATGCTGCAATCTGAAAAATGTCTATCTTTATGCTGCAATCTGAAACATGTCTATCTTGATGCTGCAATCTGAAAAATGTCTATCTTTATGCTGCGATCTGAAAAATTTCTATCTGTATGCTGCAATCTGAAAAATGTCTATCTTTATGCTGCAATCAGAAAAATGTCTATCTTTAAGCTGCAATCTGAAACATTTCTATCTTTATGCTGCAATCTGAAACATTTCTATCTTTATGCTGCAATCTGAAACATTTCTATCTTTATGCTGCAATCTGAAACATTTCTATCTTGATGCTGCAATCTGAAACATGTCTATCTTTATGCTGCAATCTGAAACATTTCTATCTTTATGCTGCAATCTGAAACATTTCTATCTTTATGCTGCAATCTGAAACATTTCTATCTTTATGCTGCAATCTGAAACATTTCTATCTTGATGCTGCAATCTGAAACATTTCTATCTTTATGCTGCAATCTGAAACATTTCTATCTTTATGCTGCAATCTGAAACATTTCTATCTTTATGCTGCAATCTGAAACATTTCTATCTTTATGCTGCAATCTGAAACATTTCTATCTTTATGCTGCAATCTGAAACATTTCTATCTTTATGCTGCAATCTGAAACATTTCTATCTTTATGCTGCAATCTGAAACATTTCTATCTTTATGCTGCAATCTGAAACATTTCTATCTTTATGCTGCAATCTGAAACATTTCTATCTTTATGCTGCAATCTGAAAAATTTCTATCTTTATGCTGCAATCTGAAACATTTCTATCTTGATGCTGCAATCTGAAACATGTCTATCTTTATGCTGCAATCTGAAACATTTCTATCTTTATGCTGCAATCTGAAACATTTCTATCTTGATGCTGCAATCTGAAACATTTCTATCTTGATGCTGCAATCTGAAACATTTCTATCTTTATGCTGCAATCTGAAATATTTCTATCTTTATGCTGCAATCTGAAAAAACAGATAGACTGCTAACATTCCAAACTTCAGAATCAAAAACCAAGAATTGTAGGTTATTAGATTAGTTTACACACACACACACACACACACACACACACACACACACACACACACACACACACACACACACACACACACACACACACACACACACACACACACACACACACACACACACATACACCATGACCCTCGTCTCGATTCCCCCTCTATGTTAAAACATTTAGTCAAAACTTGACTAAATGTAAAAAGAGATATGTTTGGTCGAGGCGTTGAATCCCCAGAATGAAGACCATAACGTTTACCTAAAATAGCCGAATGTCCTGGCTTACATTTGCAATGCTGAACAAAATGAAGAAACTTAAATCCGCTCTCCAACATGGCACGCTGAAAAAAGAGCACAGATTTTGTTTCTTGTCGTGTATTTTGTTTTGTGTTTAATTGCATTATAATTTTCCTTTACTTTACTTTACTGTACTTCAAAGATGCACAACCGCACAAAGGACTGTTGAAGTAACGATTTATCTTTTTGTCGCAGAAAAGTATAAAAACAGTCAGAACGTGTACAATCAATGACGCTTATATCGCGAATATTCCGTGGGTACAGTTCTAGGCGCTCTGCAGTGATGCCGTGTGAGATGAAATTTTATACGGCCAGTAGATTGCAGCCATTTCGGCGCATATTTACCTTTCACGGCCTATTATTCCAAGTCACACGGGTATAGGTAGACAATTATTAACTGTGCCTAAGCAATTTTGCCAGGAAAGACCCTTTTGTCAATCGTGGGATCTTTAACGTGCACACCC